>NC_056734.1:82687929-82767929 GCF_019279795.1 Protopterus annectens | reverse complement strand
CTGCCTGCAATGGCAATGCCAATATTAAACCGGTCTATCTGTAAATGAATCATGCCAAACACGTACATAATTAGTTCTCATGTGTAACGTGTACGTTACCATATAGTCAGACTAATCAATTCATTGTAGTGTCATGTTAACAGGAGTAAGTATGTAAGGAAGTAAGAGTCTAATCTTGACATAAAGACAGGTGTGTCCCATGTGGGATAACACAAATATTGCGAATAGTGTCCTATTGGTCACTCATGTCACCAATGTTTGTGGACTAAACGTTAGGGTTTCCTGAGGATACGTCTAGTGAGATAACCGAAGGGATGGGTCTACAGGGGTAGGGAGCGGCCAATGTGTACCGGTGTGGATACACCACGAATCCAACTGGAGAATGGATGTCTGCTGTGTTAGTGAAGTGTTGAGGCATGTGTTTGGGTAACTATTAACCATGGGTACATTTAAATGAGGCAGCACACCAATAGTGTAGTGGTTACAGCATTCGCCTAATGAACAGGCATTCACAGTTCCATTTCGACTATAGCACATATAATTTTCCATGTGAAATGAATGTCGTTCTGCTGTAAAACCAATATAATAACATGTAAAAGTGAACTTGAGTATCGCATGGGATTTTTAACCAGATCCTTTCAATCAAAGTGGTACTGTCATAAGGAATAAGGCACAAGTAAGCACAAATAAGCGGCAATAAACATATGTAATAAACAGTAAGGATATGTGAGTGTGCTTGTGTAGGTGTAAGCAGCACCCAGCATAGGAAATGTATATAAGTATGTAGAGATGTAATATATATATATGCACACACACACATACATATATATATATATATATATATATATATATATATATATATATATATATAAAGAATGAACGTCGTAACAATAAAGCATAGACAAAGAATGAGAAGGGAATCAACAGCAACTACAGTATTATAGAGTGCTGTCAGCGTATGTCATATCACGCTGGCCAGGAGTTATCAAAGCACTGCTAATCACACCACAGGCAGGATATTACCAGTGGGAGTAACATCGCTGAATTGCTAAGTCTACTTTACACACAGACAGAGAGTAGTCCCTGCTGGGACTACCCAAAAATTATATGGCACATTTGGGCGTCCAACCATTACTCAAGCAAGGGCAGGTATGTTCAAAGACTAAATGGTGGGAGAGCCTGCGAATACACGAGGTGGGACAACATATGTGTAGGGCCCCTAACACTCTGGAGAGGGCAATGTTTGGAGGTGTGTCATGGCTGCAATAATAAGTGGATAATGGAAGTCACACGTGTAAGTTGAACACGGGTGAGGTGGAGGAACTATGGGTATGAAATTATGGATCCAGGCATGCCAGAGTTAGATGGCCCGGTTCTAACTGGACCACCTCGTGGAGGTCAGCGAGTTCATAATAGGCATATATGCATACACACATGCAGACATCAATATGTAGAAGTACATTCTCTGTAACACATGCATTCCATTTGTAGACATAAATAACAGGAATGTGCACATACAAGCATTAACAGTAGATGGAATAATAGCCTGTGCAGAAGAGGGACGGGACAAAGCTGCTAAAACGCAGAGGTGTGTACAGTGTCCAAAGTCAGTGCTGTACTGACAATAATCAAATGTGAGGGCTTCCCCACACATGGAATCATTCCTGTGATCTGCCCGCTATGGCAACGCCGAGTACTAAACCGATCTATTTGTAAAAGAAATACGCTGACCACGTACATAAATTAAGCTCCCATATGTAACCTGTGCATTACCACATAGTCATACATATTAATTAATTGTAGTGTCATGTTAATGGGAGTAAGGATGTAATGAAGTATAGAGTCTAATCTTGCCATAAACACATGCGTGTTCCATGTGGGGCAACCCAATAATTGAAAATAGTATTCCTTTGTTCGCTCACGTCACCAATGTATGTGGACTAAATCTATGGGAGTTCTGAGGATACGTGAAGTGAGTAAACCGATGGGATGGCTCTATAGGAGTAGGGAGTGGCCAGTGTGTAGTGGTGTCAGTACTCCGCGAACCCGACAGGAGAATGGATGACAGCAGTGTTAGGGAGGCATTGGGGCACGTGTTTGGGAAAACAGGAGCCATGGGTATATTGGTATATATGCATATGGAGCAGCACAGCAATAGTGCATTCATTACAGCAACCCCCTAACAAACAAACATTCTCATATCGAATCCCACTGTATCACATTCCATTTACCATCGGTTATCCGTACATAAACATATTGTGACATCTGTCCACTGCATAACCTGCTAAATATCGATTACAAGATAACTGGAGTGAAGTGTCATAATGAATAAGGCACTAGTATGCAGGTGAAGCATATATCAACACCATTATACATGTGTAAGTGCATTTGCGTGGGGTATGTATTGGTTTACAGACACACACACACACACACACACACACACATATATATATATATATATATATATATATAAATATATATATAGATATATATATATATATATATATATATATATATATATATATAGTTGCAGACATACATATATATATATATATATATATATATATATATATATATATATATATATATATATAGATATAGTTGCAGACATATACATATATATATATATATATATATATATATATATACACACATATATGCATACATAAATACATATATATGTGTATGTGTACGTGTGTGTGTGTGTGTGTGTGTGTGTGTGTGTGTGTGTGTGTGTGTGTGTGTGTGTGTGTGTGTGTGTGTGTGTGTGTGTGTGTGCGTGTGTGCGCGTGCGTAGATATACAGAGATATACAGCTTTGATAGGAAACAGCACACAGGAATGACATATGTTCACAGGCTATGCCAATGGAAGTGAGGAGCCCAGGCAAGAAACATGAAACATGTAGCATGCCCTTCCACCCTCCCCCCAGCAGGACATGAGAAACATACACGCAAACAATGTAAAGAGTCCACTGCTCCACAGACCACAGCCAGGATACAACTGGGGGGTTACATAATGCACCCGTGGATTCTAATCTTGGAACACAGACTGGAGCGTCCCTTGCGGGACACTCCAAAAGTCGCCCAAACCAAATAAAGGCGATAGACTGGACATTTTGTCTGTGGCGTATATAGACTCAGAATACAAGGGTGGGTAACCCTGATGACCCATGGGCCGAGACAATTGTATGAAATGGGTCACGTGAAGTGGAGAGTGGTCAACGTGTAGTGGTGTGTCCAGAACAGACCAGGACCCAGAATAAGGATGGGTGCTGTTGAGGAGGCAAGGGTGGGGGGAACTATGGGTAGCTACTTATGGGTCTAGGTGTGCAGATGTTGGCAGATGTGGGCCTATATGGACAGCCCCAGGGATGCAAGTGAATGTGTTCATTGGGCAGAGGCGTCGGCCAACGAGCAGCCACACCCACTGCGAGACCACGAAAGCAAAGTGTAATCTATATGGCAAGGAACGGAATAACCAGATGTAGATGTATATATGTAGAGGTATATGTGTGTATATCTACCCATAGCGACCTAGAGATATGCCTCTCCCTCACCATATTACAAATGTATACATACAAAGAAAGAATATAGATACATACCCACATATAAACATATACATATGCAGACAACCATAGACCCGTATGTTATTATGTATATATATATATATATATATATATATATATATATATATATATATATATATATATATATATATATATATATATATATATATATCTATATACATATACACACACACACACACACACACACACACACACACACACACACAGCAAGATATAAATATGCATGTATGCATACATATACAGATATAGCTGTATATATTAATGTAAACAGATATATATATATATATATATATATATATATATATATATATATATATATATATATATATATATATATATATATGTGTGTGACAGTAAATATACACATGTATATAGGATATGATACAGCAGTTCCGAATAATATATGTTCACAGGCCATGCATATGGTGGTGGGAGGTCCAATAAACAAACGTGTAACACATAGCATCACCCCCCCACCCCCCAGCTAGGCCGGTGAGACATACAGACACACAATAAAGGAACACACCACTGCTTCACAGACCACTGGCAGGATACTATCAGTGTGAGAGACCTGCAAGGTCTAATCTTGAAACATAGACAGCGATGTCCCTTGTGGGACACCAAAAATTAATGATCAGAGCCAGTCCCTGTATTGATTTATCAAACCAGGCTGTAGATCTACACGGACCAGTAGGTTGTGCACGCCTGATAACCCATGGGTCGACACAACGTACGACATGTGTCCCGACATGGGGAGAGTGGGCAGTGTGTAGTGGTGTGTTTATACCCCACCTGCACCCACAGTAAGGATGAGTGCTGTAGAGGAGTGGCAGGTGGGAGAACTATGTGTATGCGATTATGGGCCTAGGCGTGCAGGTGTTGGCTGGAAGAGCCGTATTAGGACCACCCCGGGGATGTAAGTAATATCCCAATATGGGCATAGCTGATGCCCATACCTCCAAACCCCTAAGAGCACATCCACTGGATAGCCCATAAACCATTGGGGGAACACATAGGAACCATACCATTGAACTGCCCCCAATTACCAGGGACGTCCCTGATTTCAGCTCAGATTCTAACTCTGTCCCACCTAAACCCTCCTAGAACTAGTGATATTAGGAGGAAAGGTGGTGGATTACATGTAATTAATAACGACAACAATTAAGAGTCATAAACAGCATGTACCTCAGACAATGTGTATGAATTCATATGCTCTGAGTCTGTCAATGTGTCAGGGTAATAGCACCAATAATTTAAATGTGTCTGTGATGTTGTTATGCTGTGTTCCTGATTCAGTCATCATTTTTCCCCAGTTGTATGAGAGGTCTAATGGGGCAGAAAGCACATATTCCACTGACTACCTTAGAAAGATGATAGAATAATAGGTATGCAGTAGCATGACTCGGCTGACAGATGTGGTTCCCAAAACCCAATTACTTGTCTGTATCAAAGAGTCTCAGTTCCCATGTATCAGCCAGATGGGTGCAGATTGTAAGAGGAACACACAAATAATATGAATAAAACACTGGACAGGCCGCGGATTCCGTACAGTCGAACGGCATGCCGACGTCTAATGGGCAGCCATTCCTGATATTGTAGCCATGTAATCCGATGTAATAGGCATCACAAGGTAATATTGTGTTCCTCACTCCCACCCAGGGGTGTGAGTATCAGATGCAATCACCAATGTCAGTGCATTTGCAAGTGCAGGAGCAAGCGGGTGTAAGCCTGTTTGTCCGCCAGTATGCAAGTATTACACTGGTAAAGCAATGTAGAGGCTAACTGAGTGTAAGAAGCTGTAACCAGAGATTAGCATTGCTTATCACAATGCAAACCCACGCACACCCACTCACAACTGCTTTAATGTGCCTTAACCCCTCCGTATCCAATGGCCTTGTTCAGCCCTGCAACAAATAAACGGCCTCTGCAAGGCTCGGAACCAGGACCCTGCACACACAGCTAATGTGATTTACCAATATGCCATGGCAGATATACAGACATTGGACATTGCCACAAACATACCATACAGTGTAGTCATTCAACAGTATAGGAATGTATTCCATCATGTAGATGTATGTGTGAGTGTTTATGTCCAGCATATAGGTACATGCATATATTGAGATATATCAGGAATATACCATGTGACAACAAATCATTACAAATGAATGAAAAGGGAAACACTAGTGACGCCTGTATTATGTAGTGGTCTTGTCCTATGTAATATCAAGACTCCCTCAGACAGACATGCGTCATTCATACATGCAAACAGTTGCACATTGGCCGTATACATCATTCTGTGCATGTAATGTACATTAACACAACAGTTCCTGTCCAATCATTATGTGAGAACAGTACTCTTGCATGTGTGCAACATCATCATCATCATGATAAAGGTAAATGGGATAACCACAGTGGGACTGGTAGTGTTGTGTGTACAATGGGGTCATCCACATCACATGTACCTTGGAACATTTAGGAGTGATGTGCATACCAGGGCTGTGCGTCTGAGGGACAGTGGTGAGGATAACAGGAGTATGTTGTGATGCATATTACAAGGGTTACATGTGTCAAGTGGGCACGTGTGTGAAATGGACAGCTATGTATGGGGCAAATGTTGTCCTAGGAACCAATTGTCCTTATGTTTCTGTTGGGTGAGAGTGGGATGTGGGGGGGCAAGGAGAGTAGGTATGCCTGTGGAGGATAGGTAGGGTAGGATCACAGACAAGAGAGCATACAGGGTCGGTATATGACACATGTGGGGGGATACACCTCGGATGGGGAGGGGTGTTCGACATTCACAAGCCCATGGGAACAGTGGGACGGAGGTCACCAGCCATGGGCAGCCACCACAGCACAAAAACAGCTGTAAAGGAGGCAGTGCTGGGGGCTGTCCAGGAGGGGCAGCCTCAACCTGTAAATGTGACACTTCACTGTTGATCTTGCATATCTGGCCTCGGAACCCCTTATTGAGCCCCCAACGCACCACGTCCAGGACCGCACAACAGCGGACATGTTCCTGTCTGGCCCTGCTCCCAGGGGGGACAAGCCCCATCCTCAGTGGTGGTACCACCAGAAGGTGGTGCAGAGCCAATAGAGGTTGAGGTCCAAGGCTGGGCCCCAGATGTGCTGGTGCCCGGTGCCATGTTCAGCCTATGGTGTTGCAGTTTAAACACAGATATGGCTTATTAATAGACAACAGCATTCAGGATTACTTACAACAGTATGTATTGATATGACTATCAACCCAACACAACAGATGGTATACATTTGCAGAGGGAGCACACCACATGCATATATGCTGCATGGCATCTGTACAAAGTGTAGAAGACATGTGACTGCAGCTATGAACAGTGGCCCATTAATGGCTTGCTACTGAGAACCCCAGACAGTGTCTGTCATGCCACTGTTTCATGTGACATATGTCCACTCAGGGATGCCATGGCAGTAACACATCCCTATCACCATGTACTGGCAGCAATCCTCACACTATGCTCCTGCTGTGCACAGATGTGTGTTCAGTGTGTAACACAGGAAACAAATGGTTCCACACACTGACCATTCCACAGATGGCCCTACAGATGGGGGTCCCTCATGAACAGAGCACTTTCATGTCTGTTTTAAAACATGCAGAATAGCCATTACCACACACATGTTAAACAGGCAGTAGTCT
This sequence comes from Protopterus annectens, assembly GCF_019279795.1. Classification (NCBI taxonomy): domain Eukaryota; kingdom Metazoa; phylum Chordata; order Ceratodontiformes; family Protopteridae; genus Protopterus; species Protopterus annectens. The sequence continues at coordinate 82,760,671 of NC_056734.1, read as the reverse complement.
CAATGAAGCATAGCTACACTTACATGCTGTAGTCATGTCTGGCACATCACCCTCCTGTCTTTAGGCTATTTCCCACTGTGTATGATGTTTGAGGAACATCCAGATATCATCTGTGATGCTGTTTCCAAACACCACATCTACGTACCACTCACAGCGACTGTCATGGCCAAACACCAACATGATGTTCCTAGATATTGTACTGTGTTTATCATGTGAATGGCTATGGGAACATCATCAAAGCTGTTCCACAAGCAATCAGCTAGAGGAGGACTGAAATAGGTGCAGAGGCCATCACCTGATCATGTCCATCACTTACAATACACATGCTGCTGCTGAGCAGGTGTACATCTCCACATCCACCAGAGAGTGTGTGGGAGGAACCGACAAAGTACATCAAAGAAGGGCTTGGAGACTAAAACCTAAGCATCGTCTGTCACACACCTACCAGTACAGGGGTCACTGACTAGTCATTACTATTACAAGTGCATGCAGTTACTACATGTGCCACAAAGCCGACATGCTGCTGTGCTGTAAGAACATATATGTGTGTTGGTGCGAGACATGTGCAACAGAGATATAGTAGACATACATTAGGTGTAGCACACATGGTTGTCCACTTGAGCAGATGCCATTGTCACCACAACCACACTCTCTAATGGATTTGCATTGACATTCTTTGCCAGGGCCACAAATACACACCCTATCTACTTAGTTTGTCACACTGCAGTAATGCACAGGTACTAAATGCACCACAGGGGATATCTGGAGGTTCTATGGGCTAGGGCATGTAAATGTGTTTGACATCTGTTAGTATGCCAATGGAGGTTACACTGGGAGTGACTGTGGTTGGGAACATCATAACCCACACACAGACACATAGTGCCAGTACTGACATGCATGTACACATTGCTTCATGGGTGTGTAGTGGTTGGCTGTGTAAGATGGCTGTACAAGGCTGGGTGAGGTGTAATCCTCAGCATCGCACCACCCGACAGTGGTGTGCAGTGTGGTACAGGGGTGTAGTGTCTACAATGTCCCACACAGATGGGTACTGCATGATCTGCCCTGACATCCTGGTTACCACTGTGTATGGCCATAGCTTTGCAATGCATGCCATGTCTGTATTTGATAGTCTTTGACATGGACATTTCCTGGGATGTGCATGTCCCACAATACTGTACAGTGACATGTGCAGGTATACCTGGTTTGGCAGGCACATGTTATGTACACAGACTGTTATCCACCGATATGCCAATACTGGCCTGGTGTGGTGAAACCTGCTTATAGTCCACAGGTCAACCCTGCACCTGCATTGATAGCATGACACAGGTATTCCCTGATGTCAGTGGCATCAGTCTATACAGGGCACATGTGTACAGCATTGTATGGCCTCTGTGGATCACATTTAATGGCACCTATTGTACCACTGTACAGGTTGCCATGTCCTCTGCAGCCCACTGCAATCACACCATGCCTATCTGTCATCAATGTGCATGGTACTAGCAACATAGCAGGATATTCTAGGCAAGTGTGTTTGTATATGACACATGGGTTCAGGACATATACCGGGTACTAGTAGGGTTGCATACTTTGTTCACCAGGCCTTTTGCCAGATGTAGGGGTATGGCTTGTCAACACAGTCCTGTGGCTGACTGACATCTGTACGCCTCGTGAGGTGGGAATTGTGTCATAAGATGGACACCATATAGGAAAACTACAAAATCCACTCCTCAACATGTCCGGTAGTTAGACACTCACAGCCACCCCCACACAGGCTCTGACAGTCAAACACACACCTGCCAAGTCCTGGATTCAAACCCCTACCTACCTAACTAGTGTATCACACTGCAGCAATATGCATTTACAGCACGTGCTACAGAGAATACCAGGTTACAGCAGTCCTAGAGATGTATTTCTAGGTGTGTGACATCAGCAGGATTGCCAAAAGTGAGTATATGACTTGTATGGAGTGTGAGCACTCTAAAAGTATTGGTCTGCCCTCAGGCAGATGGACACACACACACACGCACACACACACACACACACACACACACACACACACACACACACACACACACACACACACACACACACACACACACACACAGTTGGCAGGTCTGGGATTACAACACTGGCATAACTACTCTATCACACTACAGCAATACGCAGTTACAGAATGCACAACAGAGACTACTGGTCTATGACGTTCCCAGAGGTGTATTTCTAGGTGAGTGGCATCAGCAGCATTGCCAAAGGTGAGTATATGATTTGTATGGACTGTGGGTAGCCTATAAACCATTTCTCTCTACACAGTCTGAGACAGACAGATGCGCACACATTCACATACACAATTGGCAAGTCTGGGGTTAGAACTACTACCTAACTAATTTAACACTGCAGCAGTTTTCAGTTATGGGACATGCCATGGAGATTACTGAGCTACAGTTCTCCCAAAGGTGTATTTCACAATGGATGACCTCAGCAGGCTTGCCATAATACTGCTATGCGGAGGGCAGTATGTGCATGGGCCATAATCCAGTCAAGTAGGGGTTGACATGCCACATGTGGGTGCACACGGGGCCATATGTCACAGGTACGTGTGTACAGCTACTAGATGACTACTTCCCTGTACAGCCATGTTGCACAGCTGGTACGTGCACCACATAGTCTGACATGCTGACAGATACAGGTGGCTAGTATCTGCAGTGAATGACATCTGCACCTCATGTGTTTGGGGCCCTTTGGCTGTGTGCTGGATGGGACAGGCCTGGATGGCTCCTTGTCACAGTCACCCTCTTCCACACATCTATATCCATCTACTTTTGACATATTATACTGTGTTGTCCTTACATATATGCCTGTATTCATATCCACTGTGTGCGCAAGGCAGGTGTGGTGCATACTGCCATGTGTCTGCACTAAGAACTGCGACCGCCAGATATGTCCGGACCACTGGTGTTTGCAGACATGACCTTCATGTGTTTAAGTGTGTGAGCATGCCCAGTATGACCATTCAGTATGTTGTCGACTGACATTGCCTTCATATCTTCAAGTGTGTGAGCATGCCTAGTATGGCCATCTGTATCGCATGTGTTACATGTCCAGATAGTCTGTACTGTGGTGCTGACCTTTGTGTTGTACACTGACAGGTAGCATGCTGTGTCTGTAGGGTATCCATCGGCCATGTGGCATTGACAGTTGCTACATTTCTGCATAGCGGGGGGCACCTGACTGTATCTACATTCCTACACAGGAGCAGGGTGGGGGCACACCTGTCTATTGCTATAAGTGTACGTTGGATGAGGGGCACACCTGACACTTTTACACATTTGCTAGTACTGTACTGGTATATCAAGCACTCCATTTCAGTGTGTAGCCTTACCTATTGTGCTGGCTAGAGGCATACCAGTGTACTACAGATCTTAGCTTTAATTACCAACATATTAGTTTCTGACTTTCTAGCCTTCACAACCTACATCCAACAGCCTGGCCTGCTGTAGTCTGTCTGTGTGGGTCTGTGAGAGGGGTTACCCACAGGGCACATTCAGAGGCCATAGTACAACATTTGTTTGTGTCAGTCTACACCTGTCCAGTTGGTTGAGACTTGTGTGGGTCTTATGGACACACATGACACTCAGCCCATTACCTGCACTGGGTTTTGTCACCCTGTGTTGTACTGGCTTCTATGGTGACTCCAGTATGTGTTACAGATGTCATGGTGCCACTATGGGTATCTACTGTCTGCTGCCTTAACATTCAGCCACCCAACTCCCTTGCATGCTCACTTCCATACCATAGCTACAGGTACCAACACATTTTACTACATTTGGAAATTGGTAGGTTGATTGACTTACCTTGAGGGTGTGCCAGACTTGACAATGGTGCTTGAGGGCTGCCTATGTTGGATGCACATAGTACACTCCCTATACATGGCTGAGCACAGGTAGTGTCATGTTTTGCATCCCATTTACTGTCTGTGCGAGTCAGAGAGGGTGACATTCCCTGGGTCCCTACTGTGTCAGTGCATATGCTATGCGTTGCCTCTTTGCCAAGGTCAGGTCGTACTGGCCATGCCTCCTTCCGCCTACTGGGTCAGGCTCAGGTTGTTCCTCCTCCATGTCACTCTGTACCTGTACAGGCCTTGGCATTGGTGGGGGGCTGTGTGGATCTGCCCCATGCTGTTCCTGTTGCAGCTGTTTCCTCAGGATCATATTGTGTAGCATAGCACATACTATAAAAATTTGGGTGCATGTAGCTGGTGAATACTGCAAGGCTCCACCGGATGTGTCCAGACACCGGAACCGTGACCTGAGCATCCCAAACACATGCTCTATTATGTGTCTGGCCCATGCGTGTGGCTCATTATGGCGTTGTTGTTCAGGTGTGTGTGCATTTCTGATGGGTGTCATCAGCCATGGCTCCAGTGGGTACCCAGCATCCTCCACTAGGAGACCTTAGGGGAATGTCCATATTGGCAAAGCTGTGGTACAGCTGCATCAGATGTCATATTTCTGAATCGTCATAGCTTCCAGGGCAGCCAGCACACATATTCATTATAATGCCCTGGGAATCACATATGACCTGAAAGTTGATTGAGAGGATGCCCCTGCGGTTGACGTAGGCTCTACCCTGCTCACCGGGTGGTGCTTTGATGCATAAGTGCATGCAGGCTATAGCACCTACTACCCCAGGGTAGTCCGCTATTTGGTGGAAGAGATGCATATTGCTGGTCAACACCTCACGTGTGTTGAGGAAATATACGTGCTCACTGGCATGTGCTGACATGTCATCCAGGAACTGGTGGAATAATCTGGATGCTGATGCCTGTGAGATCCCCATGATATCACCAGTTCTGCTTTGGGAGGTACCTGTGGCTAGTATACCTAGGCCTACACATACCTTGGTATCCATTGGGATGGGTTCCTCTCAGCCTGTTTGATGTGTCGGGTGTGGCCGGCACAGCTCAACAATCTGCTGTAGGAGGTCTCTGTCCACCCTATAGCGCTCCACTATCTCCAGCTCATGTAGCCCCTTGTAGGTTACCTTGAGTCTGTACACTCTTCTCTGTCTCCTCACTGAAAGTTGTTCAGCAGCATTCACATTTTTACCACCCTCAGACTCTTGCACATGTTGGCCTATGTTGCCTGCTGCAGCCCTTCTCATTTCGTAGGTTTATTTGTTAAAATTTCCCCGCATGTATACACCGGTGGTGTAGAGTGTGGAAAAACCAGAGGGGAAGGTGTTTGCCTAGTTTATAGTAATGTTCTGGGCTGGGCTGGTCTGCTGCTCCATGTAATCGGTTGATTCTGATACATATCACCTATCAGCTCAGCTAGTTCACCCTGATTACTCTCCTACTGCTGTTGTCCCTCCCAATTGCACTAGGCAGGTATAGACACACCCCTAGCTTAGCCGTGCTAAGCTAGGAGCAATCCCAAGCAACAAGGCTCCAATCCACGTACAGTATGCCTGACACACCCCCCATGATGTCACATATATCCGAGACCTGCACCCGGCTATCTATACACATATACTCTTGGGACCTGCCTAACACCCTGAGGATAACCGGGACTCACTATCCTTCACCTCATTTGCATAGGATTGCCTGCTAATGCATAGTTACATGACCCATACTGAGCCTCCCCAAAACTAACCACTGCTTACTGTAGCACAAACCCGCACACAACTGCTTAAAAGCACCTTACTCACACTGTATTTAACGGTCCTTGTTCTGCCCAGCAACAAAACAACCAACCTCTGCAAGGCTCAAAACCAGGACCCTGCACACCACAGATGATGTGCTTTACCACTAAGCCATGGCAGATATACATACATTGGATGTTATCACATACATGTCATCCAGCACAGGTATTCACAGTATAGGACATGTATTCCATCATGTAGATGTATGTGTGTTAATGTCTACATATACATATATATATATATATATATATATATATATATATATATATATATATATATATATACACACACACACATACATAGATAAAGAATATATATCTCAAGAACAAACCTCATGACACCAAAGCATTAGACAACAATGAAAAGGAAATGACCAGCGACTCCTGCATTGTGTACTGGTTTTAATCCCAAAGCAAGTGTGTTTCTGTGCAACACACAGGTTCAGACTGTATTCAGGGTAATATTAGGGTTGCTGACTTTACTCACCAGGCCTATTGCCAAATGTATGGGTATGTCTTGCCAACCCAGTCTCTTGGCTGATTGTGAAATTTATGGCCACTATATAGGGAAACAACAAAACACACTCCTCAACACATCCGTGGTTAGCCACTCAAAGCCACCAGCACATAGGATATGACTGACAAACAGACACACCTGCTATGCCTTGGAATAGAACACCTACCTGACTTCTTTATCACACTACAGCATTACACAGTTACAGAACACGCTATCGAGATTACTGGGTCACAGCAATCCCAGAGGTGTATTCCTTGGTGGGTGACATCATCAGCCTTGCCAAAGTTTAGTATAGGAATTGTACAGAGTGTGAGTACTCTAAAAAGCCTTGTTCTGTCCACCAGCAGATAGACACACACACACTTGGCATGTCTGGGATTAGAACATCGACATAACTACTTTATCACACTACAGCATTACGCAGTTGCAGAATGCGCTATCAAGATTACTGGGTCATAGCAATCCCAGAGGAGTATTCCTAGGTGGGTGACATCATCAGCCTTGTAAAAGTTGAGTATAGGAATTGTACGAAGTGTGAGTACTCTAAAAGGCATTGTTCTGTCCACTGGCAGACAGAAACACACACACACACACACACACACACACACACACACACACACACACAAACTTGGCATGTCTGGGATTAGAACACCGACCTAACTACTTTATCACACTACAGCATTATGCAGTTGCAGAACATGCTATCGAGATTACTTGGTCACAGCAATCCCAGAGGAGTATTTCTAGGTGGGTGACATCATCAGCCTTGCCAAAGTTGAGTATAGGAATCGTATGGAGTGTGAGTACTCTAAAAAGCATTCTTTTTTCCACCGGCAGACAGACAGACACACACACACACACACACACACACACACACACACACACACACACACTCACACTTGGCATGTCTGGGATTAGAACACCGACCTACCTACTTTATCACACTACAGCATTACACAGTTACAGAATGACCTATTGAAATTACTGGATCACAGCAATCCAAGAGGTGTATTCCTAGGTGGGTGACATCATCAGCCTTGCCAAAGTTGAGTATAGGAAATGTGCGGTGTGTGAGTACTCTAATAAGCATTGTTCTGTCCACTGGCAGATGGACACACACACACACAAATACACACACACACACACACACACACACACACACACACACACACACACACACACACACACGTGATGGGATCAGAACACCTGCCTATCTACTGATCACTATTACAGTAATACGCAGTTACGAGTTGTGCCACAGAGATTACACATTCCAAGGCAGTCATTATGACCTTCTAAGATTGTGGACATCAACAGGGATGCTGACAGTTATGATGTACATAGCTGTGAACCTGTGTGTTTAACATAGGAGTCCATCCCGAACAGGAGTATGCCCTTCTGTGGAATGGACGACTGTTATCACTATACAGGGTTGCAATCGCCATGCTGATACACATAGAAGCACATAACTTGCACAAGGTGTCAGTGGGCATGCTCACACGTAGTAGCACAGGGCTGTTTGGAATGCACTATGAGTCCAAATACACAATGTTATACAGGGCATGCTCATACACTTAGTAGCACATGGCTGTTTAGGATTCACTCTGATTCTAAACATGGAAGGCCACAGTGGCCATGCTCATACAGTTAGACGTACAGAACATGTAATGGTCTCCGGTGTTAGTAGTTGCCATTGTTAGCAGGAACACTACACTACATGTATCTGACACTGGTCATCTACACAACACCTGCTGCTGTCTGACACCTTAGATGTATCAGTCTATACCAAGCACAATACTACCACTCACAGTGATTTCATGCTAGGAATGGAAACCGCTTGATCAACACAATGAGCCAATGTCCTGCTGTAATTACAAAGTTGTCCAGTGTCTGTCAGTCTGGGATGACATGACTGACAGAAGACAAGCCTTTGTCACAGATCACATGCTTCCATGATTCAAGGGAGTGTTGATAATACCTTGTTCACATTTCCCCATATAGTGCCATTCCAAGGCAAATTACCTAAACACAGGATAACACCCTTACACCTAGAAGACAATTGCACTGTATGCTTATGCTAACCAGTGCTAGATGTGTTGCTGTCATGATCACAGCTGCTCACTGTTGAACATACAATGGGGAATACTGACATCAGTGCAGTGAGGAACACCTGGCTGAAGGCTCTGCTGTGCACAATAGCACTACCACCATATAACTCGGAACCAGACATGAGGGCCATAACACTGGTATGGACCTCTCCAAGTGGTGGTGTCCCCACATTCATAATGGCTACTCACATGTACAGACCAGTACTCCAGCATATATCATCACAGATGAGCCAGGTGCAGGTCACAGTGTCAAAAGCTGCATTCTAGGATGTAATCCTCTGACACCACCATGTCCTCAGACCACCAGCACACATCCATACATGTGGTATGACATGTAATGGAACAACACCAAGTAATCTTTGACTGGTGGACTGTACCTAGCCCTACAACTGTGCAGAGTATCCATGTACTGACACAGTTACATTATGTGTTATGCAATGCAATGATACCACTGTTTGAAACCAGGTCAGCTGTACACATAGCAGGGTCCCTCAGATATTGACAGCATTAACAGATGACTGTTGCTGTGCATCATTGAGTGTGTACACTGCCTGACATAAAATTATGATTGTATGAGATGATTATGTGGGGAGCAGATTGTTTTGACATTTGTGTAGGATATAACCTGGAATGTGGACAGGTCCCATGCAGCCTGTATATGGCATTAGAGAGTGCAGCTTGTACCTGCATAGTTGTTATTTCAGGAACTCTGTAGTGTACATGGATATATGAATGTGTACCTGTTGGGGGGGCAGTGTGTTTATGTTATCCAAGACCCTATGTGGCTGAACAGATGCTATTTCCGTAGGTGCAGTACCTCTCATGCCATAGTGCTGTGAAGACAGTAGGTCTTGTTGTTGCCATTATGTTTCATGACACAGCTATGGAATCCTCTGTGTTTAGCCTCATAATATGTGGATGAGTAGTTTCACAGTAGCTTTGCGTGGCATTATATGGTGTATCTGCATCTTACCAAGGCTGACCATGGATAAACTTCCACTCATGTGTGTTGACCCTTGCAACAGTTACTAACTTCTGTGGTACAGTTTAAGGCAGGTTACCACCAGTTTGCCTTCACGGATGTGTTTGTTTGAATCCTGTTTATGTTTCAATGGCATGATCACTGCACATATGTGAGTGCCTAAAGTGCATTTGTGTAGGACCCAGCATTTGCACATGCATTGTACATCTGCATGGGTGCAATGACATCACCACTTCGCTCTTAAGGAGCATAACATTGGCTTTGAAGACTGACCATGTGTGGCATACTGTTAGCCCTGTTGGTGTGACTATGGTGATCCAGGTCATTGGTGTTGATGACATCCAACATGCATTGAGCATGTGTTGGTACATGATGAGTCTTCCCGGTTCATAATGGGATAGCTGAGTGGCCATGGTTATGATGTCCTGTCTCACAACTGGTATTCCCCATTACAGCACAATGACAGTTGGGATTTATGAGGCATGGTGGATGATCTGTCACAAGGTGCAATTTGGATTACACTTTTGCACAAAGGTAGTTGTTCAGCATAATGCACATTACATTGTGCAATTGCAACTTGCGTTGGGGTGTACATATCCCTCAGGAAGTTGGACACACCTGTGGGCCATGTGTTCCAATAAAGGATGTTGGCCAAGAGGTGAGGTATGTCTTATAACATGGTCATGCAGGGATGCTCTCCAAAGCATTGAGCCATATCTCATTCATTGCACAGATATGTTCTCCATGTTTCACATTGCCATAAGTGTGTCCATATTGAGTACCTGATTTGTATCATTGTGTAGCAAGACCCACAGTTTATTTCTTGGCTGTCCCTGTTGCACCAGTAGACTTTCACTTGAACCTGGCATGATTAGGGCACTATAGGGGATGCATGGGCTGTTGCCAGTATCCAGATTCTCAGGGGTGACAAGAGCAGGCCCTGTCTGGCAAAGCATCATGGTCTATCACCCATGTTATCCCAGGCAGAGAGATGCTGGATACTCTTTGAATTACACCACTAAATTTCACAATTGTGGAATACAATCATTGTCCCTGTACTGCTGCATCATTCTGGCCACTGAAAGAATGCTACCCAGGCCTTGGAACATATGCCCATGGGCTACATGACCTGACAGTTCCTACATGTGTTTCCATGCATTCCACGCTACTGCATCACAGGTCCTGCACAACAACATAGCATATGCCAGAGACATGTGTATAGTTCTAAAGGTGGTCGGAGTGTATGGGTATGTGGCTAATCATGGCAGACAGGCAGTTGACAGTATGTTTGCACTCATATAGCTTGGTGTGCAACATAGTGCTAGGGTTTGCATTCACAAATGAGTACTGTTGGCCATGTTTCCAGCCACGTGTTTTGAGGTGTGACACAATTATGCAAACTGTGTCATACAGTCTTTGTATTCTGTTGTCTGTCTATTCCAACTTGGGAGGCCTCTTGCTTGGCCAGATACTTAGAGGCCTCTGTGGATGTGTGTGTTATCTGGTGGAATGTGTGTGTGTCCTTACTGTGTTCTTGTAAGGGTATGTGTTGGTTGTGGTGATGAGATGCATGTGTTAACCTACACCTCTTGACTGTCTAGTCCAGTCATAGGTGTAGTATGGACTGCCTCCAAGATCACCCCTGTAGCTGCATGCCAGACAATGTGTGGGGTGTGGTGTTAGGTGGATTTTGCAGTGTACATGGCATAGAGATTGCATTCCCCCAGGAAGGCCACATACACAAAGCTGACATTAGTAAACACCAGTAGCTGAGTAGTGGACATGCCTGTATGAGCATTCAGTACTACAAGTACCATGTACTGTATTTAGTACACTTACTGCTTATGAAGATGATTTAGGCAGTGATGCTCACATGTAAATATTTGAGTTATGTATGTGGCAACACTAGCTATTACAGGAACATCGTAGGTATCTTTATTAGCAATCTCCCTCTAAGGGCCACATCACATCCTGATAGTTGATTATAGATGATGCAAGTGTGAACAGGGCTGTATCCTTGTCTGGGTATAAACTCACATACCCAGCAGAACCATGAGCTCTGTTGGGCACAGACACCCACTCCCCACACAGAGTCAAATATCAATAGACTCTGCTGCCACTATCGACATGATCAGGATATAATCAGATAGTGTACGCCATCACCTATGAAGCTGCTATAACACATGGACAGCAGTTTCCTACATCTTATATGTCTATTGCAGATGTCACACTGGAGTTAAAGATGATCTGCACCCTGTTTCATTACCAGTACTGTCAACATATTTCCAAGCAGCTGTTAGTCTGGCAATGAGAGGTTAGGTTACACAAATCTACATGTTCAGCCAGTGTGTCTCTACAGTTAATATCCACTCTATGTAGGTGTGCACATAGCCATTTGGCACAGCCCTGTAACAAGGGTCAGTACACATTTGCAGAACATGTACACATGCACAGCTGTCATTGATTGCAAACAACAGTAGAGAGGTGGATATTAAGGCAAGGTGGACTTTTAGGCAAGGCTCATAAGACAAACCCACCACCGTACATAGCACAAGTAACCAGAAAATGAGGGTATTGCTACTCAACGCCAGAAGTCTAAACCTCGCATTGCACACACTCGAGGCATTCCTCAGTATGGAGAACATTGATATCTGTGAAGTAACAGACACCCAGTTTAAGGCTCCAGAGAGCACCCCAGCACCACCAGGCTATAACTCATACCACACCTTTCGGCCACAGAACCCGGACCGGAACACAAAAGGTGGGGGTGTATCCATATTCATCAAGGATACTCACACCTCCAGGTTAGTGGCACAGCACGATGAATCAGAGATCATCCAAGTGCAACTGACAATGGGCAACACTGCAATCCAAATTGTAGCTTGCTACAGATCATCCACCATGACCCAGGACCCACATTCCACATTTCCAGGGACACTGGGAAATATGCGGGTCCTACCAAACACCCTAACACTGGGTGATGTCAACTACCCAAACATTAAACTGGGAGAACTACTCGAGTACTAACTCCCTTGCCCAGTGCTTCCTAGAATTTCTCGACACAAATTCCCTGGAACAACTGGACTACACCCCCACCAGAGGGAACAACATATTGGACCTGGTCATCACCAACATGGGAGACCAGTGTTTCACACCCGACATCAACCCCTCGCTGGTTAGATCAGACCATAGACTAATCATTCTGGATATTCACATTCCACCCACAACCCCAAACAAGGAAACCACTGTGAAAATCTTTTCCAAAGCAGACTTTACATTGCTTATGCCCGAGGTGGAACGGTTCACAGCCCCCACGCCAATGGACAATGCTGTCCAAGATGCTGAAACCTATACAAAGGCACTCTATGATCATCTGCAGGAATGCATGGATCGTGTTATCCCAAGTGTAACCTAGATTCACTCCTCCAAGTACAGGAAACCAGTCTGGTGGACCCCTACCATATGCAGGCTCTACAATAGTAGGAGGCAACTAGTACAGATAAGAGTGAAATCCCTAGAAGGACAGACATCCCTGATCAGTATCAGCAAGAAACTACGATCCCTCATGAAATCATCCAAGGCTAGGTTCAAAAGACAATTTCCCAAGGACCCTACAGACAACCACAAAGTGTTCTTTAGCTATGCCAAGAAGTGGGAACTCTCAGATCTGCTCAGAGTTGGTGCAGACTGGCACAAAATATACTGAACCAACTGATATTGCCAGCATTTTCAGTGCAAATTTCACACCCCTCTCAACTCCTAAACAGTCCTTAACCATACCAGAAGAATGTACAGCCATGGCAATCACCGACCCACAGGACAAAACAGCCCTATCCAATGCCACAAATACAGCCTCAATGGGACCAGACAGTGTCCCAGGCTGTGTCTTACATGAGCTCCAAATGAATTAACTCCTCACCTAAACACATTGTTCAGACACAGACTCTCTACAGGCTTCATACACACAGAGTGGTGCACAGTAACAGTGATCCCACTCCACAAATGTGGCAAAACAATGGACCCCAGGAACTATTGCCCTATAAGCCTGAGTAGCCTGGTCTGCAAGGCTATGGAGCGTATCATCATGGAACTCATTAATATAGACATTGGGAACCTCCAGACACCGACCCAACCCAAGTCTGCTTGATTGAGTGCAGATCATGCCTACTGAACCTGTTTGATGTCTTACAGTCACCTAGACTTTAGGTGTGGGGTGTGGTAGTTCACACATACTACCTGGACCTCGCTAAGGATTATGACACCATTTTCCACTCAGGTATTGTTTATAATCTCACTAGCCAGTACATGCTCCCATACATCACAGGTTGGGTTGCCAGCAGGCTTACACACAGAACACACATGGTAAGCCTAGCAGCCTCCAGGTCCAACTCTTAACCAGTCACAACTGGTGTCCCACAGGATTCAGTCCTGGGACCCCTACTGTTTGCCATATACTTCTCAGAGGTACAGGCAAACACAGGTGGACTACGGCAGACTGTGTTTGGTGATTACTGCAAACTGGGAGCCATAACTGACAGTTCAGCTGTCACAGACATCCTTCAAGGGGCCTCGCATAGACCAACACAGGATATCACAGTCATGGCCTCCAGCTAAAGGCCATGAACTGCATGGTCATGCCATGTTGGGAAAACTAAATACCCACATATTAACACATGAGTGGCAGCCACTTTAATACAGATGAGGTAATGGGTATGTGGGGACTACATTAGATAGTGATCTCTCCTTTGACAATCATATATCCAAAGTAATTAGGCCATCCATCTATGTAGGCCATCTGAATACTTAAGGGTTTGCATCTAGACATACTGAGGTTATTGTGCCCCTTTACTCATCACTCATCAATCCCATCATCGAGTATGATAACCAATTTGGGATGTACCTCAGAAGACACATCCAACAGCTGGTGGGTCCACGAACATACCTCGCCAAGAGCATTACTGGCTTCAGACATGTGTCCTATGCTGCCAGACTGCATGAACTCTGGCATTACTCAGTGGCATCTCATTTATTCAGAGATGATCTTTGCTGCCCAACAAAGCCATGTCCAAGTCAGGCTTAATGGATATGCTCCACCTATGGAAATCCATGTCACATTGAGCCACACACTGTAATGAGCTAAACCTTGCCACAACCATAACTGGAAGATGCTGGAGTGATAGATTCTTGTCACAGGTACTCCACATGCTTTAGAACTACATCCCTGATTACATTATATGGTGCCCCTCACTAACACTCCAGGGACACCTTGCAGACTGGATGGGGAACAGTGGGTATACCCCAGGGATCCTGCAATTGGAACTGCTAGACAGAGGGACAGTTAGTTAATCAATGAGGTGGCGACAGCTGACACATTTCGGCTAGGCATATGAATGGCCTCGGGCAGTTATCCAAGTACCTACCTATGTACCTATGAACCTATACATACAGTATCAGCACATGCTGATAGCTTAATTTACTGTTCAGGTGTTGACTTACTTTGTGCCAATAGCAGTTGTGTGTGCAATAGTTGAGAGCTGCCTCTGTAGGATGCACACAGTAGACCACCTATACATGACAATTTACAGGTGGTCTTGTGTGTGTGTGCCATCCATGTTTACTGTGTGTGCAGGTGGAGAAGGGTGTCAGTCTGTAGGTGCCTACACTGTCAATGTGTGTGCTATACGTTCCCTCTTTGCCAAGGTATGGGCATACTGGGCACGCCTCCGTCTGCCTACTGGGGCTGGCTCAGGGTATTCGTGGTCTGAGTTCCTCTGTGCCTGTGGGGCCTTTGGCAATGGTGGTGGGCTGTGAGGGCCTTCACCATTCTGTCCCTGTTGCAGCTGTTTCCGCAGGATCATATTGTGTAGCATGGCACATACTATGAAGATGTGGGCACTTGTGACTGGAGAGTACTGCAAGGCTCCACCAGATATGTCCAAGCAATGAAACCATGATTTCAGCATCCCAAACACATGCGCTATGACGATTCTGGTTTGAGTGTGTGCCTCATTATGGCATTCTGGCATGGGTGTGTGTGCATTTCTGATGGGAGTCATCATCCACGTTTCCAGTGCATAGCCAGCATCCCCCAACAGGTGGCCATATGGGATGTCACCCCTGGCAAATACCTGATACAGCTGTGAGGCATGCCAGATGTGGGAGTCGTGATAGTTTCCAGGGCTGCCAGTACACACATCCATGATAATGCCCTAGGCATTGCACATGACCTGGCAGTTGATAGAGTGGTATCCCTTGCAGTTTATGTAGCACCTACCCTGCTCACTGGGTGGTGACTTGATGTGTATGTGCATGCAGTCTATTGCACCCAGTACCTCTGGGTATTCTGCCACATGGTGGAAGAGACACATATTGCTGGCTAACTCCTCCTGCATTCGGGGGAAGTATATGTGGTCATTGCCATGTGGTAACATGGCATCCAGGAACTGGTGGAGTACCCTGGATGCTGATGCCTGTGAGACCCTCAGGATATCACCAGTTGGCCTTCGGAAGGTACCTGTGGCTAGTATTCTCAGGCTTACACATACCTTTGTGTCCACTGGGTTGGGTTCCCCTCTGTTTTTTTCTTGCTCTGAGTGACCGGCACAGCTCAACAAGTTGCTGTATGGTGTCCCTGTCCACCCTGTAATGCTCTATCTCCAGATCATTTAGCCCCTGGTAGGTTACCCTTGGTCTGAACACTTTTCTCCTCCTCCAGTGCCTGAGCTGGTTGTCAGCATCATCCTCCACACCACCGTCAGTCTCCAACACATGCTGATGAATCAAAGCTATGGCAGCCCCCTAACATGTACATTTTAAAAGTTCCCCATCTGTTTACACTGATGGTGCAGAGTGTTTGGGAATACACAAGTGTGTGAGGTGCTTTCACACTTTATAGTATTGTGCTTTGAATGCTGCTGATGTCATTGGGTGTGTATGTGCAATTCCAGCTGCAGGGTATCTTAATTATGTTTTACAGCAAGTACTGCAATTGTGAGGCATTTGGTGTTGAATTATGCTTGCCTGCTGTGACTTATCTGTTGCCCTTTATTTCACTTTTCAACCCGAATCCCCTCCCATTGACAGGCATGCATCCAGCTGCCAGCTTTCTTGTTTTGTACTTTCCCTACCCAGGAATGTGTTGCAAAATGTGTTATGTAGCTGATCTACTGCAATTTTGCTTTGTTCTGCTGTGACTGTTCTGTTTTCTTTGCAGTACGGCACCTCCCCTTTCCTGTTCTGCAGGTAGCTGCTAGCAGTCTTTTTAGGTGTTGTCAATGGCCCACTGTGGGTTCCTAGGTGTTAATTACTCATTTGTACTCCTATTTCCATGCTGCAGCATTTCCTTATATTTTTCCCATATCCTTCCTGTTTCCACTCTGGTGCGCGCAGCTCACAGCCGTATACCGGATTTACACCATGTTTTCATCCATGTTCACATACACATTCGATTACCTTGTGTTCTCTCAGCTAAGCAAAGCTATGGCTACTTCAAAACATACCCTATCCTGCAGCTTTGCTTAGCAACAGGCAAACCGGGTTAGCAATGCTACAATGTGCTTACAGCAATAGTGACACACCCTTCTCTTGATGTCATTTTTATCTAAAGGGCTCACCTCGGTGTTATAACGCTACGCTAATTTGTGCATCCTTACACCTGTGGGAAATCTGCGATTCGGTATTACTCCTCTCATTTGCCTGGCATTGCCTACTAATTCCTAGCTACTGCGCATAACACTGTCACTGCCCTTTAGCAACCCTTGCGTCATGAATATGGTGTAGCATGCCTGCCATTGACTATTATGGGGAAATTGTGATATGCGTTTCATTGCAGTTTTATTCTATATTTTTGTATATTCCTTGCGATCCCCTTTAGCACCAATGTCCTGCGCTTTAACTACACGTTAGTGTGGGCATAATATTAAATGTACTTTTTCATATTTTGTGCATGTTGTTTTATGGCAATGGCTATATATTTAGCCATTGGCATATATTAACAGCATAATACGTGAGTTTAGTCAGCTGTCATGGCTCCAATTTTATGTTTGAAAAATGTAAACTGCTTTTTTCGGTTTACATTACTGCATGCTTACACTACGCCTGCACCACTTCTTGAATTGCTATATACCTTCATCTGCATGCTACACTGCTGCGCATGGCATGATAAGCATACAGGCGTCAGGAGCTGTGTGGGCATGGCATATGCAGGTAGTGCACGTGGAAACAGCTCGTACCTGAATTGATCAGAAGCCATATTTGGTATTAGATCGCCAACGCTATGCCTGCACCTGGCGTAAGCTTCATGAATCCTGGGGACAGTGTGTTTAAATATGTACTACCAGTAAATATTTTTGTGTTAAATTTTAGATTCTTCATTCTTAAAAGGTTATTTTGCTCACATCACTTAATCATTCAGTTTAGTTGTATAAAACCTATTTTTTTACTTGTACATTAATATTCAATGTAGTTTTCATTATTTCTAAATTATACACCAATATTTTGATGGGTTTTTCATTTTTGTATTTTGATATGTTTTATTATTGATAAATGAAAATACTAACCCCCGGATTCTCAAAAGCTTGCACAGCATGCATGATTAGTGTTAGATATAATTTTGCCAATATGGCGGCTGAGCAATCCACATATGTGCACGTGTGACATGCGTGAGCGCTGTAGCACTAGTGCTGCACGTCCCCAGCCCCTGTATGCAAATCACCCCATTTGCAGGTGTAAACCATGCAAATGAGGTAAGTTTGCTGTCCTGGGAAGCAGGAAACAGGGTGTGCAAGACAAGCGTAATGTGCAGAAATGTACTCGGTTAGTAACTGAGTATGGTACTGCAGACTACAAAACAGAGCTATGACAGCTCCAAATAAAGGCTGCATAGCATTGAGGATGCATGCCAATGGCAAAGTAGAAGACCATTGGCATTGCAAACAATGCCAAATTTACAAAATACAACTTTCATGAAATGTCCGCCGATCACGTCCGTTGAAGCATAGTGCAGTGGCTCACAAATGGGATTGGGGGGAAAATAATAAAATAAACCTAAAATAAGCACTCTAACTAAAAGCAGTAGTCTGCCATGTAAGTCAATGGCAGGCAGAAGACAACCTGGGTGGTGAGTATAGGTTGCTAAGGGGGGAAGCTCAGTGTAAGACATGTAACTATGCATTAGCAGGCAATCCTATGCAAATGAGGTGAAGGATAGTGAATCCCAATTTTCCCCAGGGTGTGAGGCAGGACCCAAGAGTGTAAGAGTATAAGTATCTGGGTGCAAGACTAGAATATAGGTGACATCATAGGGGGGTGTCAGGCATACTGTAAGTGGATTGGAGCCCCGTGGCTTGGGATTGCCCCTAGCTTAGCACAGCTAAGCTAGGGGTGTGTCTAAACCTGCCTAGCACCCTTTACAAAGTGTAAGTGGGTGTGCATGCTGAGCACTGGGTTGTACAAGAAGAAAAAAAAAGTAAAACCAGGAAATAGCAGCTCTGTGTACATTTGAACAGGGAGGCAATGGGAAGGGAAAACAGCAGTAGGAAGGAAAGCAAGGAGAACTAGCTGAGCTGACAGGTGAAATGTATCAGAATCAGCTAATTACACAGGCAGCAGACCAGCCAAGCCCAGAACACTACTATAAACTAAGCAAACACCTTCTCTCCTGGTTTTTCCACACTCTACACCACCGGTGTATACAAGCGGGGAAATATTAACAAGCAAACCTACAAAATGAGAAGGGCTGTGGCAGGCAACATAGAACAATATGTGAAAGATGCTGATGGTGGTGAGGATGTGTATGCTGCTGAACAACCCACAGTGAGGAGCCAGAGAAGAGTGTACAGACCCAAGGTACCTACCAGGGGCTACACAAGCTGGAGATAGTGGAGCACTATAGGATGGACAGAGATCTCCTACAGCAAATTGTTGAGCTGTGCCGGCCACACCTAACACACCAAACTGGCCATGGGGAACCCATCACAATGGATACCAAGGTATGTGTAGGCCTAGGTATATTAACCACAGGTACCTCCCAAAGCACAACTGGGGATATCATGGGCATCTCACAAGCATCAGCATCCAGAGTATTCCACCAGTTCCTGGATGCCATGATGTCAGCACATGCCAGTGAGCACATATATTTCCTCAATACACGTGAAGTGTTGACTAGCAATATGCGTCTCTTCCACCAAACAGCAGAATACGCTGGGGTAGTGGGTGCTATAGACTGAACGCACTTACGCATCAAAGCACCACCCAGTGAGCAGGGTAGTGCCTATATCAACCATAGGAGCATCCCCTCCATCAACTGCCAGGTCGTATGTGATGCCCAGGGCATTATAATGAATGTGTGTGCTGGCTGTCCTGGAAGCTATTACGATTCACACATATGGCATCTGACGCAGCTGTACCACAGATTTGCCATTGTGGACATCTCCTACAGTCACCTAGTGGGGGATGCTGGGTACCCACTGGAGCCTTGGCTGATGACACCCTTTAGAAATGTACACACACCTGAACAACAACGCCATAATGAGGCACACGTGCAGGCCAGACATATAATAGAGCATGTGTTTGGGATGCTTAAGTAACGGTTCCGGTGTCTGGACACATCCGGTGGAGCCTTGCAGTATTCACCAGCTACATGTACCCAAATTGTTATGGTATGTGCTATGCTACACAATATGATCCTGTGGAAACAGCTGCAACAGGAACAGCATGGAGCAGGTCCACACAGCCCCCCAATGATGCCAAGGCCTGTACAGGCACAGAGTGACTTGGAGGATGAACAACCTGAGCCTGCCTCAGTAGGCAGAATGAGGCATGCCCAGTATGCCCTGACCTTAGCAAAGAGGCAATGCATAGCATATGCACTGGTACAGTAGGGACCCAGTGAATGACACCTCTCTCTGACTTTCACAGACAGTAAAAGGGATGCCAAACATGACACTACCTGTGTCCAACCATGTATAGGAAGTGTACTATGTGCATCCGACACAGGCAGCCCTCCAGCACCATCCTCAAGTCTGGCACACCCTCAAGGTAAGTCAATCAACCTACCAATTGCCAAATGGAGTAGAATGTGTTGTTACCTGCAGCTATGGTATGGATGTGAGCATGCAAGGGAATTGGGTGGCCGAATGTGAAGGCAGCAGACAGTAGACACCCATAGTGGCACTATGACATCTGTAACACATACTGGAGTCACCATAGTAGCCAGTACTACAAATGGTGACAAAACCCACTGCAGGAAATGGGTTGAGTGACATGTGTGTCCATGAGAGCCACACATGCCAGTCAGGATGGTTCACATACCCAACAGCAGTCTAAGCTAGCAGGACAGATGAAGACAAACATAAACAAATGCTGTACTATGGCCTCTGAATGAGCCCTATGGGTAACCCCTCCCCCAGGCCTACACAGACAGACCACAGCAGGCCAGGCAGTCGGATGTAGGTTGTGAAGACAAGGAAGTCAGAAAAGAATATGTAGGTAAACAAAGCTAAGATCTGTAGTACACTGGTATGCCTCTAGCCAGCAGGATAGGTAAGACTACAAACTGAAATGGAGTACCTGACATATGAGTACAGTCCTAGAAAACGTGTACAAGTGTCAGGTGTGCCCCACCATCCAATGTACACTTATAGTAACAGTCAGGTGTGCCCCCCCACTCCTGTGTAGAACAGTAGAAACAGTCAGGTGCCCCCCACTGCTATGCAGAAATGTAGCAACAGTCAATGCCAAATGACCGATGGATACCCTGCAAACACAGCATGCTACATGTCAGTGTACAACACAAAGGTCAGCACCGCAGTACAAACTACCTGGACTTGAGCCACACATGCAGTACAGATGGCCATACTGGGTATGCTCACACACTTAGAGGAATGAAGGCAATATCAGTCAACAACATACTGAAAGGTCATACTGGGCATGCTCACACACAAACACATGGAGGCCATGTCTGCAAACACCAGTGGACCAGACTAGAAATATCTGGCGGTCGCAGTTCTCAGTGCTGACACATGTCAGTATGGACCACTCCTGCCTTCCACACACAGTGGATAGGAATACAGACATATATGCAAGGACAACACACTATAATAAGCCAAAGGTAGACGGGCATAGATGTGTGGAAGGGGATGACTGTGACAAGGAGCCATCCAGGCCTGTCCCACCCAGCACACAGCCAAAGGGCCCCAAACACATGAGGTGTGGATGTAACTCACAGCAGATACTAGCCACCAGTACCTGTCAGCATGACAGACTATGCGGTGCATGTGCCAGCTGTGCAACATGACTGTACAAGGAAGTAGCCATCTAGTAGCTGTATACATGTACCTATGACATGTGATCCCGTGTGTGCCCGCATGTGGCATGTCAACCCCTACATGAATGGGGTATGGCCCATGTACACACTGCCCTCCCCATAGCAGTATTATGACAAGCCTGCTGAGATCATCCAATGTGAATTACTCTCCCACCCCTCCCTGACAAGTATTTGCCTCTGTCTGACTCCCCCACTCCCTCTCTGGTGGATGTGGAGACCCACACCTGCTTTGCTTAGGCAGCAGCATGTGTATTTTAAGTGATGCTCATGATCAGCTGATGGCCTCTGCATGAATTGCAGCCCCCACCTAGCTGATTGATGGGAACAGCTGTGGTAACATTCCCATAGCCAATTGCATGGAAACACACTCCAATACTCGGGAACATCATGGTGGTGTTGGCCCTTTTCTGTCACTGTGAGCAGGAACTAGATCTGCTGTTTGGCAAACAGCATCTCAGATGGATTGGGGATTTACCTCTAACAACATACACTGTGGAAATAGGGTAACAAACAGGAGGGGGATGTGCCTGACCTGACTACAGACCGTATGTGCTGCTATACTTCATTTGGAGTAATGTTGGTTTAACAGTGTTTGTCTGGATATGCCTGTCGTACATGTCGCAATACCTGCCATGTCAGCTCCATGTATATGAGAATCTCAATCTGCAGGGTCATCTGCAGACTGGGCAGTATTGTGCCTTCGGTTTCATGTGCTAGGCACAGTGCATCTATCTGTGGAATGCAGAAGGTAGTATGAGGACTGCAGTCTGTAGATGGTGAAGGCCATGACAGTTACTGACTTCATATCCCTCATAGGACATATGTTGCAACAAACCTCATAACAATGGTATATTTATGAGGTTATCACAGCAACATGTCTATACTGGCCCTGTGTATGTGCTGTCAGCCACACCTCTGTCAACTTTGTACATATGTCATGCATGAAGTGGTGCATATGTGCTGCACAGCATAAATAGTGTCATCATATCTGATAATAAGCCAGTGATATGTCAGATTGCTACACATATCATGTACAGTAGGGGTTATATTGCTTGACATAATCTGGACATTCTGTGGATGTTTGTACAGTACTGATGGTGAATGTCAGCAGTGTGTGTATTGTTAATATGTACCTTAGCCTGTGTACAGACTGTGGTGGATGTCACTGCTCTAGCTCCCCTCCTATCTGATGTTACATGCTGTCCCACTGTATGGTACCATTTTGGCATACATGTTTGTAGGGCCATACACACACATGTCCCATACCACAGACAGCCATCAGACCAAACTGTGTAGCAGCCAAGTATATGTAGGGTCATTCTGTGAGTAGCACATATGAGGATGGTGTAGAACTGATAATCCACATACTGTAATATTATGCTAGCTTACCATATGTGGCTGTGGCTGTGTACGCACTGGTTTTGGTTATGCACTTTCACACAGGTATATCATACCCTGTGCAGTGACATGGCTGTTGAGCCTGCTACATATGCAGGTACATGTTGGTCAATGTTTTGTCAGTCTGCCTGTAACCTGCACAGTGCATTGTTGCATGCCTAGCAGCTTAGTGTACGTACCCAGTGAGAGTCATGTGCAGATACTTGCCAGATGTACCGCTGCCGGGCCTCCCTTAAATGTCATGTATGTCAGAGCAGTGGGATGCTATACAGATGTATGCCAATATCTAGTGTGTAGTATGTGCCCATGGCACCCCTGTGCCAGCAGTTATTATGTGTCAGGCCAGACAGGAGTGTGTGAATCCAAAACCTATGGTGGCATATGTATACCAGTTGTTATGTGTTATACTCATCTACATGGCTGTCTACATCCATATTGTCAGGCCTGGTACACATGTGCACTAAGGGATTATGTGTATACCTCTGAACTGTACATTGTGTGTCCGAAGTTCACATATATTGGCTAATATCTCTGCTGCACTCCACAGGGGCATTACATGCTAGTGGCAGTACTTTACAATGATTTCCTTAGGATGTCTGTCAGTACTCAATGGCACAAATGTCAAAAATAGATGTGGACCTTCCACAAACACCATGTCTGTGAAGACAATCCCAATGACAGTAGCAATAGTCTAGTAATATACCTGCTATACATACCTGACATCCCCTTGCACTACATCTTTGGGACTATAGGGGCTGGGGTAGGGCTACACTCTATGTCCAGGAAATATGGCGGAAATATATGTACATATACTTATCCAGATAGATATATGTATATGATTACACATGTGTCTTCTTCTTCTGGCTGCTCCCATTACTGGTCACCACAGCAGATAAACTGTTTTCATTTCTTCCTGTCCTCTGCATCTTGCTCTGTCATACCAACCACCTGCATGTCCTCTCTCACCACATCCATAAACCTTATGTTAGGCCTTCCTCTTTTCCTGTTACCTGGCAGCTTCATCCTTAGCATCTTTTTCCCAATATACTCTGCATCCCTCCTCAGCACATGTCTAAACCAACGTAATCTTGCCTCTCTGGCTTTGTCTCCAAACCTTGCAACTTGTGCTGACCCTCTAATATACTTATTCCTAATCCTGTCCATCCTCATCACACCCAGTGCAAATCTTAACATCTTCAACTCTGCCATGTCAAGCTCTGACTCCTGCCTTTTTGTCAATGCCACTGTCTCCAACCCATATAACATAACTGGTCTCATTACCCTCATGTAGACCTTCCCTTTCACTCTTACTGGTACTTGTCTGTCACAAATCACTCCTGACACTCTTCTCCACCCACTCCATCCTGCCTGTACTCTCTTCTTCACTTCTCTTCCACACTCACCATTACTCTGAACTGTTGATCCTAAGTACTTAAACTCACCCACCTTCACCACCTCTACTCCCTGCATCCTCACCATTGCTATATCCTCCCTCTCATTCACACACATATATTCTGTCTTAGTCCTGCTGACCTTCATTCCTCTTCTCTCTAGAGCATATCTCCACCTCTCCAGGGCCTCCTCCATGTGTTCCCTACTCTCACTACAGATCACAATGGCATCTGCTGTAGTTACCCAGCTATTCGGTAACTCTTCCACACTCACCATTACTCTGAACTGTTGATCCTAAGTACTTAAACTCACCCACCTTCACCACCTCTACTCCATGCATCCTCACCATTGCTCTATCCTCCCTCTCATTCACACACATATATTCTGTCTTAGTCTTCCTGACCTTCATTCCTCTTCTCTCTAGAGCATATCTCCACCTCTCCAGGGCCTCCTCCATGTGTTCCCTACTCTCACTACAGATCACAATGTCATCTGCAAACATCATAGTCCACGGGGACTCCTGTCTGATCTCATCTGTCAAACTGTCCATCACCACTGCAAATAAGAAAGGGCTCAGAGCTGATCCTTGATGTAATCCCACCTCCACCTTAAACACATCTGTCACTCCCACCGCAGACCTCACCGCTGTCACACTACCCTCATACATATCCTGTACCACTCTTACGTACTTCTCCGACACTCCTGACTTCCTCATACAATACCACAACTCCTCTCTAGGCACCCTGTCATATGCTTTCTCTAAATCCACAAAGACACAATGCAACTCCTTCTGTCCTTCTCTGTACTTCTCCATCAACACTCTCAGAGCAAACACCGCATCTGTAGTGCTCTTTCCTGGCATGAAACCATACTGCTGATCACTAATCATCACCTCACTTCTTAACCTAGCTTCCACTACTCGTTCCCATAGCTTCATGCTGTGACTGATCAGTTTAATCCCTCTGTAGTTAGTACAGCTCTGCACATCGCCCTTATTCTTAAAAATCGGTACCAAAACACGTTTTTCTCCATTCATCAGGCATCCTCTCACTTTCCAAGATTTCATTAAACAATCTAGTTAAAAGCGCCACTGCCATTTCTCCTAAACACCTCCATGCTTCCACAGGTATGTCATCTGGACCAACAGCCTTTCCGTTCTTCATCCTCTTCATGGCTATCCTTACTTCCTCTTTGCTAATCTGTTTCTCTTCATGATTTACTATCCGCACATCATCCAGCCTTCTCTCCCTCTTATTCTCTTCATTCATCATCCCCTCAAAGTACTCTTTCCATCTGCTCAACACACTCTCCACACTTGTGAGTATGTTTCCCTCATTATCCTTTATCACACTTACCTGCTGCACATCTTTACTAACTCAGTCCCTCTGTCTAGCCAATCGGTGCAGGTCCTTTTCTCCCTCCTTAGTGCTCAACCTTTTATACAACTGTTCATATGCCTTATCCTTAGCCTTTGCCACCTCTCTCTTTGCCATGCACCTAATCTCCTTATACTCTTGTCTACTTTCTTCATCTCTTTGACAATCCCACTTCTTCTTTGCCAACCTCTTTCTCTGTATACTCTCCTGTACTTCTTCATTCCACCACCAGGTCTCCTTGTCCTCCTTCCTCTTTTCAGATGTCACACCAAGCACCTTTCTAGCCATCTCTTTTACTATCTCTGCTGTAGTTACCCAGCTATTCGGTAACTCTTCACTGCCACCCAGTGCCTGTCTTAACTCATCCCTGAACATACTTCCAATTACCACCACCATGGCAACCGCCCACTATGAATCCCTACATCATGTGGGCTTGCCTCCTTTACATTTCCTGTGTGATGGACATCCTTCCTGTGTGTGGCCATCAGTGTTACATACAGGTAGCAATACCACTTACAGGAGAACCTGCACACTCAGGGCAGCCACATATTTGGAGGAGGATCAGGAACTACAGACAGACTGTGAGTAGAGTTGTAATATGCTTTGTATAGTACAGGCATTACAGGGTGTGTGTGTATACATACTAGTTCACCTTGGAATGCAGTCTGTCTGCATAGCTCACTACTGTGGGCCTATCCTCTTGCTGGACAGAGGTATGCCTATCATGTGTTATCCGTCCACCACACAGGTCCTGTGTCAGATACTACACTGGCGGTGTGTGTGTTGTGTGCTATCAGTACATGGCTACATCCATTTCTGTTCCTAACCTCAATTCCCTGATTAAGGGTACATTGCAGACTATCCTGTAACACCAGCACCTTGCTTAGTGTATGGCAACACTGTTCCACATATGTGCCTGTGTTCCAGCCTCTGTCCTCAATCTACATACCAAGCTTTGCACATATGTTATGGGGGTTGTTCTGTAGTAGGCTGTGAGTATATTACACTGCCATTGCTGCCATTAGTCCACAGTTGTTGTATCCCCCACACATACAGTGGGGTTGGGGCCGTATATGTGTGGGCATCACCTAAACAATACATGTGTGCCCTTATGCACTCCAGAGGCAATTGTATGTAACAGTAGTATATGGGCCTGTATTATGGAGTCTAGGTGGGGAGCACCATAAATGACCTAGGCTGTTACAACATCTGGGGGTATCAGGGGTGAGTTGCTGCAAGGTATCTGGATATACAGTACCGTATACTTCACCTATATTTACATTACTTACATGAATTGGGGTACTGCAAGCCTACTGTCTCCTGCCATACATACTGTTCTGTTTGTCGGTGTGCTCGTGATGATGTCAGTTATAGGT
Source organism: Protopterus annectens (assembly GCF_019279795.1). NCBI lineage: Eukaryota > Metazoa > Chordata > Ceratodontiformes > Protopteridae > Protopterus > Protopterus annectens. The sequence continues at coordinate 82,733,495 of NC_056734.1, read as the reverse complement.
TCATAGGTTCATAGGTTCATACTAGGCTATCTGCCCTAGGGCATTTATAAGCCTAGCCAGAGTATGTTTGGCTTTCGCCACCCATTTTAAATTAATTTTGCTATGCCCTTTTTCGAGGTTAGTATACTGTGATTCTGTCTAACAGTGACACAGAAGTGAAACCCGGGGTAAACCTATGCTCTCCCATCCACTCATCAAGATTTCTCTTGAAGAGAGTCAATGAGGGACTCTGTCTAACCTGGACTGGGATTTTATTCCATAGTGAAGGGAGCCTCTGAGTTATGAATCTGTCCCTCCAGCATGTCCTATTTATTTCAGTGCTGAGGTTCAAGTCTCTCGAGCGTGTAGCTCGATGGGATTTGGATTTTTTGAGGTGCAGCATGTCCCTTAATTCTGGGTTGGACATGGCCTTATACGTCAGGCACAGGTCACCTCTGAGCAGTCGGTATGCCACTGAGTAGAGCTGGAGTTTCTTTAACCAGGCAGCATATGGCATCTGTTTGAGCCCTTTGATCCTCTTGGTGAGGTAGTTTTGGGGTCTTTCCAGTTGCTGCAGGTGTTTGGTAAGGTACATCCCAAAAGGGGCATTATACTTGAGTATGGGCCTGATGAGGGATGAGTAAAGAGGCACGATGACCTCCCCTAATCTAGATGTGAATCCCTTCATGATTAGGTGGGCTATATAAAATGTTTTTCTAACCACTTTGGCCACGTGGTTGTCAAATGAGAGATTGCTATCAACTTGGGTCCTCAGGTCCCTAATGACATCTTCTGTACTTAATGGATTACCACCTATGTGGTAATTTGTGGGCACTTTGTTTTTGCCAAAGGGGATGACTATACACTTTTTGGCATTTAGCTTGAGGCCATGGCTCTGGCACCAGTTGTCTGTTTCTATGAGGCCCTTTTGGAGGATGCTTGTGTCGGCTGGAGAGTCGATTATGGCACCCAGTTTGCAGTCATCTGTGAACTTGGTCAGCCACAGTCCTTCCGTGTTGGCCTGTACCTCCGAGAAATATATACCAAACAAGAGAGGTCCCAGGACTGAGCCTTGTGGGACGCCACTTGTAACTGGTTTGGAGTCTGACATGGCTCCAGCAATTCTAACCATGTGGGTTCTGTCCTTGAGCCAGTTTGCAACCCATCTAGTGACATAGGGGTTTATATTTAAGCTGGTGAGCTTATCTATAATGCCCGAGTGGGGTATTGTATCGAAGGCTTTTGCGAGGTCCAGATAGGCTGTGTGGACCACCTTCCTTCGTCAATGGCCTTGGTGACTGTTTCAAAGAAGTCAACCAGGTTTAAGAGGCAGGATCTGCCCTTAACAAAGCTAAACTGGGTAGGATCCAGTGTCTGTAGGTCCCCAATATCTTTATTTATGAGGTCCATAATGATCCTTTCCATAGCTTTGCAGACCAAGCTAGTCAGGCTTATGGGGCGATAGTTTCCAGGGTCCGTTGAGGCACCACCTTTGTGGAGAGGGACCACTGTTGCTGTACGCCACTCTTTGGGTACATATCCTGTAGTAAGGCTGAGATTGAACAGTAGTTTTATGTTTGGGTTTAGCTCTTCTTGGAGTTCATGTAGGACGCAGCCTGGGACACCGTCTGGTCCCATTGATGCTGTGCTTTTTGCTTTGGAGAGGGCTCCCACCTGAGCATCTGAGATGTCGGGGCAGCACTCTGCTGGGATAGATATTTGCCCTTTTGGTGGGGAGGGTGGGAGAAGTTTGCTGAACCTGTCAGCTAGGATGTTGGCAATGTCTGTGGGATCAGTGTATTTTTGTCATTTTGGACTAATTCTGAGCATATCTGTGAATTCCCACCCAGGTTCCTAACATAACTAAAGAAAGCCTTGTGATTATCTTTAGTGTCCTGTGCAATTTTCTCTCGAAGCTGGCCTTTGACAATTTTATGAGTGCCCTTAGTTTTTGCTAATACTGATCAGAGATGCCTTCCCTTTTGGGATTTTGCTCTATCATGTAGTAGCTTCCTCCTTCTATTGTATAGTTTGTTTATGGCTGGGGTCCACCAGACAGGTCGTCTGCCTTTGGAGGATTGGGTCTTGGTTTTATTTGGGATTGCATGATCCATGCATTCCTGAAGGTGTTCATAGAATGCATTTATAAAGGATTCTGCGGTCTGGGCCGTATTTTCCACAGGCCCAGGGGCTTTGAAGGATTCCACCTCGGTTTTGAGGAGTGTGAAATTTGCTTTAGAGAAGTTTTTCACTGTGGTTTTCTGGGCAGGGGGTGTGGTCGGGATGTGAATATCCAGTGAGATCAGTTTATGGTCTGATCTTACCAGTGAGGGATACACTTCTGGTCTGGAGCATAGAGTCCCCATGTTGGTGATGATCAGGTCCAGTATGTTTTCCCCTCTTGTGGGAGTGGTAACAAGTTGTTCCATAGCATTTGAGTTTATGAATTCTAGGAACCTTTGGGCAAGGGTGTTGGAGCTAGAGTAATGCTCCCAATCTATGTTTGGGTAGTTGAAGTCACCCAATATAATGGTGTTCGGAGAGACCTTCATCTTTTCCAGTGTTCTCAGGAAGGCCGAGTGGGGTTCCTGGGTTTGGGAGGGTGGTCTATAGCAGGCTATAAACTGGAAGGCAGTTTTACCCACTGTTAGTTGCACATGGATAGTCTCTGATGCTTCGTGCTTTGCCACCAACCTGGAGGTGTGGGTATCTTTGATGAATATCGATACTCCCCCTCCTTTTGTGGTTCGGTCCAAGTTTTGGGGCCGAAAAGCATGGTATGAGGTATAACTTGGTAGTGCTGGGGTGCTCTCGGGAGTCCTGAACCAGGTTTCTGTTACTGCACAGGTATCGATGTTCTCCATGCTAAGGAGAGTTTCGAGTGCGTGCATCTTGAGGTTTAGACTTCTAGCGTTGAGTAGCATTACTCTTAGTTTCTTATCCCTTGTGATACCTATGGAGGTGGGTTTGTCTTTTGAGCCTTGCCTAAAAAAGGCACTATGGGGGTAGTAAGAGCCTTTGCCAATATCCGAAAGCCCAGGGGTGACAGGTGCAAGCCATCCCTAGCAAAGCATCGTGGCTTGTCGTGCGTATCATCCCACTCTGACAGGCATTGGATCCTCTTTGAATGACACCAATACTTAAGCCAATTGTTGAAATTGATCATCTTGTCTTCATATTGTGGCATCATTCTTGATGAGGGTAAGATGCTACTCAAGGTCAGGGTCATACCAGCCTGGGCTACATGCTCAGAGAGCTCCTCTATGTCTCTTTTCATGTAGTCCAGGGAGGTACGTCTCAGGTCATTCACACCAGCATGGACAATGACTGAGTCATATTTGTACTTGCCTTGGAGTGACCTGAGTGCTTGTGTTATGTGGCGGATCCTAGCGCCAGACAGGCTGCTCACCATGACCTTCTCCTTGTTCAGCCTGGTGAGCGGGACGTCAGTGTGCCGGACAATAGAGTCACCTATTACAAGTATATCAGGTGTGTTGTTTAGCCTTAATGGCTGTGACTGTTCGGCACACTGGCTTTGTGAGATATGTGTTGCATGTGTTTTGTTTTGGGGTAGCGGTTGCTTGGGTGTCTGCTTTGGAGGTCCCTGCTGCTTAGGCAGATCTTTATTTAGAGCCTCCAAGTATGTTTTTGTGTGATTATGTGTTTGGTTTGCTGTCGTGGTAGGTCTATGTGAGACTGGAATTGTAGTGAGTGTGGTTTCCTTCTCCTCCTGACTGGTTATGCCAGTACTGAGTTGAGAGAGCTTAGCCTCCAGTTTGGCTATATGGTTGCACCTCTCACATGTGTTGGAATTTGTTGGGAGGAGGAGAGTGTTGTCTGTGTACATGAGGCAGTTGTAACATTGCCTCAAGATTCCCATATTCACCAGCTGGACCGGAGAGGAGATTGACAACTGACCTTTGGACATGCTAGAATAATATTGGGAATTCCTTTATAATTGAAAACAAGGGCCAATGGGGAGCGAGGGTGTAGTGCTTTTAATTTTTAGTGCTGACTTATAATTGCTTTAGTGAGCAAGTGCCAGGTAACAAGTGCTATATGTTACAGGTAACTTAAATGCAAAAACGACAAACAGTAACTTTCTTTCAAGCGAAGCAAGGAAATAAGTACAGTAAGCAATGCAGATATCACTAGGGATCCACAGAAGCTGAGAAGCCGCGTTTAGGTGGAATTAGCGTTCCAGGGAAATAACAAGCATACAAACAAAGCTAGATTCAGCAGGCCTGGATCTAGTCTATGCTACAGCAAACAAGGTGTACCAATTTCAGTAAGATACAGTTCAAATATTCAGGCACTATAAACCTTTAACCAGAAATTCCCATCTCAGAAGGGTAGAGTCCAGCCTCTCCTCCCACAAGAGTGCAGACCACGAACCTTCTTAATGTAAAATAACTGGCCTGAAGCCCAAGTGCTTAAACCAGAGCTAATACACTTTAAGAATAACAGACACTGAGCTCTCAATCAGCAGTTCCCAACTTAGAAGGATGAAAGCTACCTGTCCTGCCACCACAGTGCATGCCACAAACCTTCCTAATGTAGAACAACTGGTCTGAAGCCCAAGTGCTTAATCCAAAAGACTTAGAGTGATAGCTACACTTTAACCAAGTTACTACCAAGCAGTAATAAATACAACTGAATACTTTAAATAATGCCTGGATTAGTGCTCAAGTTATACAAACAAAGCTAGATTCAGCAGGCCTGGATCTAGTCTATGCTACAGCAAACAAGGTGTACCAATTTCAGTAAGAAGAAATTCAGATATGCATGCACTATAAGCCTTCAACCAGAAAATATGCCTTGTTATGTACCAGTTACAACCCATGTGATCATATAACGTCTTTACCACCTACTGAGTTTGTACAGAGTGTAGATAGAGGCTGCTGAACTACACACCTGCAGTACATACTGTTGATTGTTTGGTATCCTCTGGCCCAGTCCGTCTTCACTAATGTACAATTTGAAGGGTGTGACCTAGACAACAACAGCTGTGAACCTTTCCAGACTACTGTATTAGTGTAACTGTTTCACAGTTGCAGTTCTCTGTTTATATGGTTGTCAGTGTCTGAACAGCTATATGACATGGCATGTCGAACCGTAATAGTACACAATTACAGGTTTCCCATGTCTGCAAACCTGTGTGTGGCATCTTTCCTATGACCTTTCTATGGGTATATGTTGCAGACAATGACTGACATTTGTATGGGTGGTCCATACAGTGTCTAGTTGTTCAGGTGTTAACTGTAGGCATAGTGGCTGTTCCATATTGTGTGCACCTTCTACATATGTATCATACTGTACATATATCTGTGTGTGTATGTGTAGTCACATGTATATATATATATATATATATATATATATATATATATATATATATATATATATATATATATATATATATATATATATATATATATATATATATATATATGTGTGTATATATGTATATGTATATCGGTATCTGCATATCTGTGTCTGTGTATCTGTATCCTGGGGATGTTGATGGCTTCCACATATTACATGTCCTATGGGAGGCAGACTGTACTTGGTAGTGTATTGCAGGGTGCACGTGTTTGGCTGTGGGGGGATGCCTATTTGTATGAGACATATAGTGTGTGGGGCCTCTCGACCCCATTTACAGTGCATGTGGACATATGTGTATTTGCTAATCTGCCATTGCTATCTCCAGATGTATGGCCATATATACCTATATGGATATATATATATATATATATATATATATATATATATATATATATATATATATATATATATATATATATATATATCTGCATATATATATATATATATATATATATATATATAAAAAACATGCCCCTGTATGCCTAGATAGATATATATCTGCATACACATATGTAACGTGTTGTGTATATGTAGACATGTAGGTGTAGACACATATATGTGTCGATTTAGGCATATGCATGTATATATGTTCATATATATTGATATATATGTATATAGTGTTAGGAATATATATATATATATATATATATATATATATATATATATATATATATATCGATCGACAACTCACTATATCGACATCCACTTCACCGACATCTGAAATACTCGACACATAAATCACGGACATTTAACAGGTAAGAGATTTAAATTCGCTAATCATGCCTACCATGTTTTAGTAAGTATGGCAGTGTTATGCATGTCTGGTAGGCATGATTAGCTAAATTTAAATCTCTTACCTGTTAAATGTCCATGATTTGCGGTGTCGAGTATTTCAGATGTCGGTGAAGTGGATGTGGATATAGTGAGTTGTCGATCGATAGACATGAACCCATATATATATATATATATATATATATATATATATATAGAGAGAGAGAGAGAGAGAGAGATGTTGTATCTGTTTAGTTATTAATATCGTTATACACACAGACATCTAGGTGTTGGTATACATTCTCTGTACTGTTGCATGACAGGACTGGATGATATGTTTCTGGAAACATTGAATGCCTTTGTATCTGTCATGGCTTAGTGGTAAATCATTTCATGTATAAAGTGCAGGGTCCTGGGTTCGAGCCCTGCAGAGGCAATTTATTTTTTTGCTGGGCAGAACACGGGCTGTTGGATACAAAGTGATTAAGGCACTTTGAAGCAGTTGTAAGCGGGTTTGCATGGGTTTGCGCGGAGTTAAGCACTGCTAACCTCTGGTTACAGTTTCCCATACTCTGTTAGCTTTTAAATTGCTTAACCTGTGTAGGCATAGCTTATCCCCGAGCAAGCAAGCTTAAACCCACTTACTGCTGCTTAAAAGTGCCTACTCCCACTTACCCCTGCACTAATTACTTTAAAAGAAAAGAAAAAAGGGTTAATAGGAAAGTGGTGAAAAAGGGGCACAAAGAGGGCAAGACGGGAAATAGCTAGGCATATGCAGGAAGGATGTAGGAAAGTTCCATAGCTGACCATTTCTTCTGCAGCAACAGCTGTGCATATACACTGAATTTGGAGGTTGATTTGGAGCCTCAAACCCCTGGGAGAGGGGTGAGGACAACAAAAATTTGTTGTGATGCCAATTAGACCAGAGTACATGTGTCCAGTGGACACATGTGTGAAATGGACAGCTATGTATGGTTAAGTTAACAAACAAGACATACAAGACACATATAAAGGTGGTATATGACACATGGGGGGTAAGTATCTTGGACGGAGAGGGGTGTTTAGAAGTCGCAAGCCCATGAGCCCCCAAATGGAAACAGTGGGACCGAAGTCCTCACCCATGGGCAGTCACGACTGCACCTTCACGGCTCCAAAGGTGGCTGTGCTGGGGGGCTGTGTATGAGGGGCAGGCTCACTCTCTAATTGCGCCACTTGGCTCTCAAGCGGGCGTAGCTGGTCTTGAAACTCCAGATCGAGCTCCCTATGCACCACATCCCAGACATGTTGACGGGTGACAGGTTCCTCTCAGCACCTGCTCCCGGAGGGGGTGAGCCCCATCCCCTGCAGCGGTTCCACCCAAAGATGGCGCAGTGCCCACGGAGGAGGAGGTCCCAGGCTGGGCCCCAGATGTGCTGGTGCCGGTGCCATGGCCAGCTGAGGTGGAACAGGTGGGTCTGCTGGGACCGGCCTTCCCATATGAGCTATGTTGTAGCAGGTTTATGACAGATATGGTTTAGTAACAGTCAACAGCATTCAGGATTAGTTATAACAGCATACATAGGTATTCCCATTAATCCAAAACACCAGATGTAACACAGGTGCAGAGCAAGCAGAACACATGCATATATGGAACAACAGTGGCCATTACAAGAGCATGCAGGTTTCATTGATGGTAACAGGCCACCGATATGGGTGTATTTTAACATGGCACATGCATAGAAACAAATGTGAATATTTATAAACCATTAGGACATATGTCCCAACAAATGTTTGGAGTGTACACATACCAGTTGAGGAGTGTCATTGGGTTATTTCACACATATGGTAGGGGTGAGAGAGAGAGTTCAGTTAACAACTAATATATCCTTGTAGTTTTCACAACATTCTTAGTCACTGCAGTGATCTTTCCCTTACATGTATTATTACACTAACCAATGGCCTTATATTGTACACTGGTATGTTTATAGATTATTATATACGTGACCTGTGTCTTACATACAGGCTTGACAAGATGCAGGTGTTAATGCAACTTATATTGGATATTGCTGTCATACACTTTGGGTGAGGTGCTAGAATGACAGGTATGTTTTCATATACATTCTATGACTATGTGCACGTTTGACTATCAGTTATATGTCATTAACAGCTGCCTACATTTCTGGGATCATCACACTGCTTTTTCAGGGGAACACGGTACCAGGCTGGTGATATGGGCCATTTATCTGAACATGCTGGACAGACTGGATGCTGGACAGACTGGAACAGTTGTGGGGTATGAATATGCATACAACTGTCTATCTGAAAATAATTCTAGCATATTCTGTACAGTTGCTGGGTGTAATCATGCATACAGCTTTCTATCTGAACATTGTAACAAAATCTGTAGTTGTGGGGTATGATTATGCATATAACTTAGTAGCACTCCTAGGATTTAAACCCCTGCTGTGTGTGACAACAAAATTATAGTTAACATCACAGTATACTGTGCCATCAGGGAATTGATGTGAAGCTTTCTACATTCTACTGTTTTCTATCTAAGTCTCCTTCACTTGTACAATATGGCTGATCTCTTGGCACTTCCAACATTGTCATAAAGAAATTCATACACATTTTATCTGCATACTACAGCATGGGTAACACTGCTTAATACAACAGTACCATTTATAGTATGCAACAGTTCAACTACATATGAAGGAAGAGTAAACAGAAGCACCCCAGGGGTTAAACCTTTATTCACAGAATATTACACATTTATTCCTACTGGTACGACACTTTCTACGGCTCTTATATTTATTTGTTATGACAGTACATGCAGAGAAATACTAACCTGCCTCGCAATGCAGCCTTTGCAACCTAGCATCATTGGCTGACTGGTTCACAGGCTGCTCATCTGCAGCTGTTGGAGGAATACAGTGATATTTAGCCATATCTATCCATAGTACACACAAGCTAGGCAATTCTTAACTACTTAGTGGAATGAATGCTTACTCAGTACTGGGGCATTAGCCATCTGCCGAGACTTCTGGATCCACTGTTCCAGTACATCCCCCCTCCACCACTTCAGGTCAGCATGATGGTGCCTGGCCGGCTCAACAATCTGGGAGATACCTGTGGCACTGATGAGGTCACGGGCGAGACTGTCCCAGGCCTCCGTTTTATACTGCGAGCCCTGGTACTGGCCCTGCCGTAGTCTCTCCTCATGGTGTTTTACCAGGATCCATATCATGTGTTCTGTCTCCTGGATGCCCCAGTGCTGCGCTCTAAAATGAGTGCCTTCACCCACACCAGCCATTCTGCCTGCAGTAGGAAGCTACAACCAGTTATGGAACGTATTCCTGACTGTGTAGTTTAAATACGGCCAATTACCTGCACTTTTCCATGATTAGCCGGGTTTGAAGAGGCTAAGCTATGGACACACCTGCTTACCTAAGGCTGGCAGTGCTTAAAGTGGTATACCAGTAGGCAGATTGGATTGGCTCCCATACACATTGCTTACTCTTACTAAGTTGAGCTGTGCTGTGGTTAGCATTGCTTAATAGTTAATTTGCACAATATGTGTCTTTTGGCAGTGATTTATTCTTCATTACAGGTTATATATGTGTCTGGTATCCATGAGTCATGTGTACATAAACTGTATAGGGACATGGGGACTTCTACACTTTATTAGAATAACACCTCACATCTATGCTTACTGCAGTACTCCAGTTCACAAATTTATGTTATGTAGCAAGTTATACCACGTCACACTGTACATAGATTCAGCTCACGTTTGGTTTGATTTTCCTGTGGTGAGGATTAGTTTGCTGATACCTCATTCACCTGTATTGCTGTGATGGCTTAGTGGTTGATTACTGTGACAATAATGTACAGGGTCCTGAGTTAGAGCCTTGTAGAGGCAGTTTATTTTGTTGCTGGGCAGAACACGTGGGTTTGTGCGGGTTTGAGCGAAGGTAAGCACTGCTAACCTCCGGTTACAGTTTCTTAAACCAGTTAGCTTCTACTTTGCTTAATCTGTGTAGGCAATGCTTACCGCCGCCCACACAGGAGTACTCCCGCTTGCTGCCACATACCCCCACACTACTTCATGTACATGTCAGTTTTATACATGCTTGCATCAAGTGTACATGTCAGGTATTACTGTTCACGATGGTCAGTGTAAGGTTAAGTGGAATTCCAGTTTAGCATTTCTGGGTAGGCTACACTCAGGTATTCGGGTTAGGTTTAGTTATGCCATACCTGTGTTGTTGAGTAGATGTGAATAGTGGAGGTGTAGGCGGGTAGGTGGAGGGGGGGACATTTTAACTGTATAGTAGGCCATTCAACCGATTGGTGGGGGAGCGGTAGTGCAGGTTTGCAGGGTGTTGGGATATGTATGCAAGGCAGGAAAGGAGGTGTCAGTGTCAGTAGCTGGTGTAGGGGTCTGGAGTGTTGGGGGGTGGCGGACTTCACCAGGTGGTGATCCAAGTATGCTTGGGTTTTCCCTTCATGTGTTTTTACATGTGTAGTCTGGGACAGCTGTGGTAATACACCTGGGTTGGGGGTTCCAGATTCTGCCATTATAGTTGTGTGGAGGGTGTCACCTACTTGTAACTGTGGACATTACTACAAATGCAACAGGGGTCAATAGGTAAGTGGTGTTACTGGGCCACACAGAGGGGCTGATAGTAGGGGACATGTCCAGGGATGTGCAGGACGGCTGACGGGAAGGTCCACAGCTGGCCATTTCTTCTACTGAAACAGCTGTGTATATAACCTGCATATGGGGGTAGGTCTGGAAAATCACACCCTTGGGTGGGGGTGAGGACAGCAACATAGCTCTCAACCGATTGGAGACATATCTCAACAGAATCAGGGACAACTCCACAAATAATCAGGGACTATCAGGGACATTTTCTAAATATTTGTAGCATTAACCTGAAACATTTCCAGAATAAGAGAATGTGGATTAATATAGGTTTTCTGACGCGAAACGTCCATAACTCTGAATCACTATCATTATTTATTAAGGGCAATTCACCACCTTTTTCTTCAGCACTCACCAGTTTTCAGGGGGATTAAGAGGGACAGACCTAAACTCAGAGTCTATATCAGGGACAATTGAGAGGTCTGGACAACAATAATACCTTGTGATGCCAATTAGTTCAGCCTACATGCCTACTGTGGGGCGTTGTGACCAAGTGTTCTTTGGTGTCATTTAGTGGGTTTGCAATAACACATCTGGTTATACCGTCTTTTGTCATGTAAACTAGACTTTGCTGCAGTGGGACTCGTACGGGCGTGGCTGCTCGTTAGGCATCGGCTCTGCCGAATGCACACTATTGCTTACATCCCTGGGGCGGTCCACATAGAACCACTCCAGCCAACACCTGCACAGCTGGGCCCATAATGTCATACCCATAGTTCCTAAACCGCACATCCTCTTCAGCACTCTTCCTTACTCTGGGTGCAGGTCGGGTCTGGCCATACCAGCACACACTGCCCATTCCCCACTTCTCAGGACCCAGCTCATATGTTGTCTCGTCCCATGGATCATCAGGCTTCCCCAACCTTGTAGACTGAGAACATGTGTGGCCTGCCATTGGACATTGGTATAATGGCTGGAAATCCGAATATCATGGAAGTTTTGGGGTGTCCCACAAGGGACATTCTTGTCTTTGTTTCAAGATTAGACTTGGCGGGTCTCTCCCACTGTTAGTATCCTGCCTGCAGTCTGGGAAGCAGTGGTGTGTTTACTTTTATTGTGTGTTTGTATGTTTCACCTGTCTAGCTGGGGGGGGGGGGTTGATGCTACGTGTTACACGTTTGTTGATTGGACCCCTCACCCCCATTGGCACGGCCTGTGAACATATGAAATTCTTAACTGCTGTATCATATCCTAGCTATATATATGTGTATATTTACACACACACATACATATATATGTATATATATATATATATATATATATATATATATATATAAGATATATATATATATATATATATATATATATATATATATATATATATATATATATATATATATATATATATATATATATATATATATATATATATATATATGTATATATATATATATATATATATATATATATATATATATATATATATATATATATATATATATATATATATATATATATATATATATATAGATCTAACGACTTATGGATATATGGGTGTCTGCATATATATATATATTCTGTCTGTGTATGTATACATTTGTACTAAGGAGAGGGAGAGATATATCTCCATGTACTTATGGATATATATACACACACATACCTCTACATATTTACATCTACATCTGGTTATTCCGTTCTTTGCCATGTAAAATAGACAGGGCTGCAGTGGGACTCGTAGCGGGAGTGGCTGCTTGTTTGGCGGTGGCTCTGCCCAGTGTAAACTATTGCTTACATCCCTGGGGTGGTCCGAATAGACTCACTCCAGCAAACACCTCCATGCCTAGACCCATAATTACATACCTATAGTTCCCCCACCTGCACCTCCTCTACAGCACTAATCCTTACTTTGGGTGCAGGTCGGGTCAAAACACACCACTACACACTACCCACTCTCCACTTCAAGGGACCCATCTCATACATTGTCTTGACCCATGGGTCATCGGGCTTTCCCACCCTTGTAGTCTGGGTATGTACACACCCCGCCTTGATAGGTCATCGCATGGGCTTCCTCCTATAACAAAACAAATTTTGGGATGTCCCGCAAGGGGTGCTTCTGTCTCTGTTCCAGGATTAGACTTCTCGTGTCCACTGTGTGTCCCCCCAGTTGTATCCTGCCTGTGGTCTGCGGAGCAGTGGATTGTTTACATTGTTTGTGGGTTTGTTTGTATGTTTGCCCTGTCTGGCTGGGAGCGGGTTCATGCTACGTGTTACATGCTTCTTGCTTGGGCCCCTCATCTCCATTGACATGGCCTGTGAAGATATGTCATTCTTATGTTCTGTATTTTATCATAGTTATATATCTGTATATATATACGCACACACACACACACACACACACACACACACACACACACACACACACACACACACACATACACACACACATATATATATATATATATATATATATATATATATATATATATATATATATATATACATATATATATATATATATATATATATATATATATATATATATATATATATATATAGATATATATATATATATATATATATATATATATATATATATATATATGTATATAGATATATCTAACGACATGTGGATGAATGGGAGTCTGCATATGTATATATTTATATGTGGGCATTTATTTATACGTCTATCTATGTTTGTATACATTTGTACTACAGAGAGGGGGAGGTATATATCTATATAGTTATGGGTATTCATACAAACACATATACCTCTAAATCTTTAGCTACATATCCAGTAATAAAAGTGAACAAAGTAATCCAAAACCGGTTAAACAGTTTATTCCAAATTGAATGTCAAACTAAGTGCTTTCACCCAGCTATTCCGTGGGTTTAATCAGAGATGAAAATACACCATTACTGTTCTCATTAAATATACATACCATTAACCTATGTCCAATCACATAACTGCTTCAATTACTTTTAAAATTCTTAGCAATCAATTCATAAAGTTACATAACATACAACGCCTCATTTCATTATGTAAAATTCATTACAAATACTAAAAACTGTTGTGTAATAACACATGTAAGTGACCCTTACATAATTAACTATTCAAAACCTAAAAAAATACTTTGCAACAAATACAAATAACCTATATCAAATTATAAATAAGTCTTAATGTTCAAAATTCATCTACATGTGTATTACAAAAATGTTTCATAAAATATATAAATATTTTAAATATTTTAAATATAATAAAAGATTGTAGTTGTTGACTACATAACCTCCACCTAACCATAATACATTGACAGATTAAGTGCAATATGATTTGTATTTTAATATACTAGAAATGGAGATGTGTTCATTGATACCTGGCATGTTGTTGGCATTAAGTCTAAGTTAAATTGTTCACATCCCCCTCATTGTTAATGTTGTTTGGGATCCTGTCAACTACAAAAAATATAAACCTTTTAAAATCCTCACATTTAGTACTGTGTAGATATAAAGAACTAGTTACCTTCTTGTTTTTAATATCCCTAGTGTGTTCCATAATACGCTCTCTTAATTTCCTAATGGTTTTACCTATGTAAAATGCTGGACATGATAAACAAGTTGCTAGGTATACCACCATCTTAGTGTTACAATTGACATGTCCAGGACATTTAATGGATCTATTGAAATTCTGTACCATAACATAGGGACCGTCGTTGATAAACTTACAAGTTCTACATAACCAACATTTCTTCATTCTTGAATTCCTATATGGTTGATTAATGTTGTTACTTTCAAAATATTCCTCCAGGTTCTTTCCCCTACTATATGTTATATTGGGACCTTTACCTAAAATATTCATAATATCCAATTTGTTGCTGAATATTCTGTCCCATATTTCCTTTATTGTATTAAAAACTATTCCCGTGTTTTCATTAAATGGTAGTAATAATGCTTCAATCCTATTCTCTTTTTTACTTACTTCCACATTCATTCCAAACCTTAAAATTGGTTTGAAATTCTTGGTCCTTTTGACCATCACTTCTTTCTTCATTTCAGTTAATAAATACTGTGGGTAGCCTCTATCTTGAAACATTTCCATCAGTGTGTCTACCTCATTATTGGACACCACATCAATGCTTATTATCCGTGATAGTCTAACCATTTGGCCCTTAACTAGGTTCTTTTTTTGAAAGTACGGGTGACAGCTATCGAAGTGCAAAAAGGAATTTGAGTACGTCTTTTTCCTATAAATATTCGACTCTATTGACCCCTCATCCTTCATCTGAAATTTAATGTCCAAATATTCACAACTGTCCTTGTGTATTTTGCATGTGAATCTTAAGAAGCTAGTTGTTGTTTCCAAATAAGTTACAAAATCTATAATCTCTTCCTTTTTTCCTTTCCAAAAAATTATTATATCATCCAAAAACCTTAATTATGCTGTTATCTTAGACCAAAACCTACTAACAAATATCCATTGCACTTCCCATTGTGCCAAAACTAAATTTGCGTATATTGGCACGCATCTTGCCCCCATGGCTGCACCCGAAATTTGTTTAAAACATTCACCCTCCAACAAAAAGTAATTATTTGTTAAAATGATCTCCATCATTTCTACTATTAATCTTCGCTTAACAGTGTGTAAGTCACTAAAAGCCTCTAGACTTGCTTCAAACATTTGCAAACCCTGTTCGTGGGGTATCACTGAAAACAAATTAATTATATCTATTGTTATCATAATGGTGTCTTGGTTTATAGAAGGTAACTTTTCCTTTACCAACTCCAAGCAATGCCATGAGTCCTTTAGAATGTGAGGTAATTTCTTTAAAATATCTTTACAATTCTTATCTATGTAGTGAGCCATGGCTTCTAATTTAGATCCCTTAGCTGACACGATGGGTCTAAACGGGGGGTTGCTGACGTTTTTGTGGATCTTCGGTATACCATATATAGAAGGTGTGCAGAACAGAAACATATAATTAACTGAAACGAAGGAGAAACTTTTCACCATACACTCTACACCGGGTGCATCCGAGAGTGTTCCATCTGCTAGTAATGGTTTGGGGGGTTTCATTGGAAGTCGCACACAACATTTTAAGGCAGGAAACCAAGGCCAAGAGGTTCTGCTTCCGAACTCCACAACGAACGCTAGAGACGGCGCGAAAATAGGGAATAGCAGTGCTCAGAGGATTCCGGACATTAAAGATCTACTCATAGCTCCTAATTTTCACATCCCTGTCAGTAACAGCAATCGAAACATGGGAAACTTAAACAAACAACAACAGGACTTTGAGAAAGCACTAAAGAACTTTAAATCTATACAGATGGACAATGTATACCTCAATAGGTCCTTGGAGTTAAAACAGGTACCTAAGGGACTACATGTGTTTAAATTACCTTTTGGTTTTGACTATAATAGTGAGTTATTTGATGAATTGTTTAAAATTTTTGACAACACAGGTATGGAGTTGATGAAGTTGATTATTAAAAACAACAATTTAAGGTTAACTAAATTGAATGAGACTTTGGTTACCTTAGATAACAGTATACGTAATGATTTGTTATTCGAACATAATAAACACAAACTTGATAACATTATAACAGATATGGATAGATTTATGAACAAGGGTTTAGACATAAAGAACAGCAAATTGCATAGGGACAGTCAGGATTATGAAAACAAGAAGGCATATTCACATTTTAGGGAATATAAGCGTAACAAAGCATTGACAAACACAAAGGACAACACAGGAAGGGGTACTTCAAATGTGGATAATAACAGTATGGAACAGCAGACTGGCCAACAGAATTATTCCAAAAATTACTTTGGTAGAGAAAACAATAATAACAACAAAAATAATGAAAAAGTGTTTTTAGAGGACCCAGTGGTGAGGAGATCAGAATGCATATGAGATCATTACCAGGGCCAACACGAGAAATATTATCAAATGAGGGACAGAAGGTACAGGACAAATTCAGATTATTAAACAAACATGTTACTGTAAGAACAAGCTTAGGTGCTGAAACACTAGAGGATTTAACTAACACAAACTTCAACTGTATAGTGAATGAGACGATGATAGATGTGATGGATGTATTTGTAGAAAATGATGAGTGTAGTGAATTATATATGTTTGAAAGTAATGAAAATTCAAAAGAAGTGAACAACTATGATGTACAACAAGAGTTGAATTGTGCTATATTAAAGGAAGGTGGATTTGCAGTGTATAACTATACGGACAAAGAATTAGGTGAAAATTATATATCACTACTTAAAAAAGGATTCACTTTTGTCCCTAATTTTAAACTTGACATTGGTAGGGTGATGATTAATTTGAAATTATACATCAGACTATTAAATTTGAAAATGTTTTTTTCGAATGATGTTAGTAAAAAAATAGAATCTGATTTTCGGCATGTTACATTGAAGAGATCAAGTACCTTAATTCCACCACAGAATCCTATTATAAATTTGTTTGAAATGCTATGTGATATACAAATTAGGAGGTTATTAAAAGTAGGGGGTGGTGGCCAAGGATGAACACAGGATAGCAGCAGATTTCTTCAGCTCCACCAACATAACTACATTAACGGGAAATTATTACTTCAAAATTCAACTAATGGAATAATTTTCTTTCTAAAAATGTTTGGAATATCAGTACCTTGAATAATATCTAAAAAAGAAAGAAAATTTAACTAATTTTCCTGTCAGAAATCTTTTTGGAAATTTCTCTCTCACCACTTCTGTTCAGAATGAGTTCCAGCAAGGCTAACAGTCAGGATTCCAGCATTAAGAAAGAGCTTCAGACATTATTATCAACTATACAGCAACTAACAACTAAAATGGAAAGACTGGATATTAAAATTGATAACTTTATAGAGAAAACCACAAAACAAATGGATGTGCTACACCAAGATCTACAACATCAGAAAGCTAAGATAACAGGTATAGAAGAGACACTTAATGATATGGAAAACAGAATTAAGGAAGAAGAAATAAACACTGAATTCTTATTGAAACAAAACACGCACCTTCAATCCAAACTAGATGACTTGGAAAACAGATCCAGACGCAACAATATAAGGATTTTTGGACTGCCAGAAAATATAGAAGGTAATAACATTACATCTTTTTTAAATACTTGGCTTCCCAAAACTTTAGATCTGTCAGAGGCATTTTCTTTTGGCATTGAAAGAGCCCATAGGTCTTTATCCATTTCTAATACAAATAAAAAATATCCTAGATCAGTTATTGTAAGATTTTTATCATCTTATGACAAGGAAATGGTATTAAAATCTGCATGGGCTAAATCACCTATAAAAATTAATGAAGCAACTGTGCGCTTTGACAATGACTATTCTTCCTTGGTAATATCAAAAAGAACGGTCTTTTTACCATTAATAAGAGAGCTTAAGAAAGCACAGTTCAAAACTCATCTTTTATTTCCTTCCAAACTAAAAATCTTTTTACCTGATGGCCCTAGAATTTTTGAAGACTTAGACTCTGCTTTGTTGTATATTAAAAAAAAAATAAAATATTAGATAAAATAGAGGATATGGAATGGGAAAGTCCTTCGTTAAAGAGAATGGCAACAGGAACTTCTTGGAAGACATCAGAGAAACAAAAAAGACTATAAAACAAATGGCATGTTTTATATTTCTTTGAACTCTTTAATTACAGTTTCTGCATTTACAAGAAAACCACATATATCTTAATGATTTGTACAAAGTTATTTTAATGTGCAAGAACTGAAGTGTGTTTTATGAATAATCAAACTTTCATGAGGAACAAATAACCTGATATAAATCAACTTGTTTCTCTTTTGTGACAAAGAGACCTAAGGTTAGCAATATGATATATTTCCTTTCTTTTCTTATTTTAAATAATAGCATTCTCTTTAAACTAAACATATAGAGGAGGGAGAAGGAGGGCAGGGAGGGGGGAAAGATGAAAAGAAGGAAAAAAAAGGGGGAAAATAATCTATTATCTCTTTAAAATTATTTATGCTGTTTAAGTATTACTGCTATATATTATACTATGACTAAATTGCTTAAATACATGATATTAAATAATATGTCATGATATAACTGCAGTTGACTAGAACTAAAGCAGTTGTAAGTAATATGTCTCAGGTTTTACTTTATTAAAACAAACAGCAAGTAAATATCTATGTATGTAATTTTTTTTTCTCTCTTACAAGGTAACAAGGTTCTGATAATACTGATATGTGTTTGCAACATACTCTGAATGAGAACATGAAATGGGACACATAAATATAAGTAATGTTTATGTTAAATAATTGAAGGCTTGGTTTCACTGCCATAGAGACTGAAATGACTTGTGAAGTGCTTCGAGAAGGTTTTACACTGTATAAATCCATTTGCATTCAAAATGAATGTTTGTCACTTACTTTTATTAAAATTCCTGCCAGAATGTTATAAGAGACAATTTAAGTTATAGGTATCCTCGTGAATAGTGTCCTCGAGCTGTTTTAAAAGCTTCAACATCCAGAAAACACACAGAGAAGCTGAAAGCAGCCATTTTGAACTTTGACCCCTGATTTCACACAGACTCATCGCAAATTCAAGAAGTAAACTGTTTCAGGAAGTAGAACTGCTGTAAATGCGGTATTGTGATGAAAAATGAACTTTATGACAACAAAATGTGAGTTTTTCTTTATAATAATTTACTTATTTAAGATGTAACTTATAAAATGTAAAAGTTATAATGATTTTAAATGGCTTAATATGCCATAGTAAACAAATGAGTTAGTTTAGAATGCATAGAAGCTAAAACTCATGCATATATGACTCTGAAAGCTTATATAATTGCTGCACTTTAATGCATATGGATGCTTATAATTTAAGGCTATACAATATTATAATGCATTTATTATAACAAACATAAACAGGTATGTGCATTATTATGATTCTATTACAGAAGAAAATGTCATGTGATACATTTTAAAGCTGCAGTGAAGATATATAAGATATAGCTGGCTTTCATCACAATGATTTATGCATAACTAGGGATCAATATTGCTTTGTAGTATGTTCTTTTAACTTATATACTGAGAATAATCATTTTTATTTAAATGGTGAGAATAAGTAAGAGAAGGAAGCTTCTAGTGCATGTAGTTTAAAGTTTTAAAGCTACTAACAGTACTGTTATGGCAGAAAATGGGAATACTCTAATGTAAGTAATGTCTGAGCCATAATAGCCTGAGATAACAAATGTTATTTAATTCAAATGAGCATAAACATATAATAAGAACCTATCATTACAAATTTTATTAAACTGTCAAATGGGTATCCTCTCTCTCCTTTTTTTTTTCCCCTCTCTTCTCTGCTCCCACTTTCAAGATTGTTAGAATGCTATTATGATAATGAATTCATTATATAGAATAAATGTACATAGCATTATTAAGTTGATTATAAAAGTTTTATATGATTATACGAAGCTGTTATATAAATTGTTTAAGTCTTGTTATAATAGATAATCAAAATAAATGAGGTTAACTTTAGTTAATAATAGTTAGTATTTAATTAATTTGGTGGCAGCTGGAGTACTGCTGCTTAGGATAGGGGGATAACTTGAGTGGTATTTGCTACTCAAGTTGGGGTTTTAACTCCAGGCTGGATGCATTGTTTAATCCAAACAATATTTTCACCTGATTATTGTTATGTGTATATAGTTTTGACATCCACATCACATTTTATAAACTCATTGTCACTACAAATAAAAGTTAAAATTTCACAAAATTCTATAAGATTTTCACTAAATACAGCTATAATTAATAGAACACCTAAAGGAGGAGACATAATAATACTTACTTTAGTAAATGTTATTCTGATTATAAGTTTTATATGTCTATAAAAGTTAAATGGTAACTTTCAAAGGAATTTCTTTAAACATTAATGGATTGAATAACCCATGTAAAAGGGCAAGTTTAATAAGATATATTAATCTGCATAAAGCCAACTTAATATTCCTTCAGGAAACACATCTCCTGAAAAAAGATATAGATAAATTAGCCACTAATAAATATACAGTCTTGGTTAGCTCAGAACACTCACAGAAAAAAAGAGGAGTGGCTATCCTATGGAACAAAAATATGCCCATACCTAAAACTATTAAGTCATATAAAGATGACAAAGGAATGTTTTGCCTGGTTGCAATACAGATTAATGGGAAAATATATACATTGATTAATGTATACTGGATACCAGGAATTGGCACTAATACAGTGAAACACCATCTCAATAAGATTATATCATTTTCTAAAGGATATATTATTTTAGCAGGAGATTTTAACTGTATCCTGCATGAAAAAGATACTACTACTATAGGGAAAAGGAAAATCACATCCAATGCAAAACATTTAAAGGATTTCATTAATTTATATCATTTGAATGATATTAATAATCAGACAGATTCTAAATCATTACCATATACTTTTTTTTCTAATAGACATAAAACTTATTGAAGAATAGATAGAGTCTTTATTTCTAACCAACTGGTAACAGACCTAATTAATTATAAGATCATTTCATGCCCTATATCGGATCATAATTCAATTGTCTTCGAATTTACGGTAAATATTACTTATAATGTTCAGATCAAAAGAATACCAGCATACCTAACTCAACTAAAAGATTATAAAGATTATATGCTTACAGAGGTGCAACATTTCTTAGACTTAAACACTACACCTGATGTCTCCATTATTTACATTTGGGATGCTCTAAAATCTTATTTATATGGACAAAGTATCAGATGGTATAATAATAAAAGGAAATCTTGGGACAAGGAATTAACAGACATTCTAAACAAATTAGACTCATATAAACATAATAATAAGGAAAATATTATGGACAAAAAAGTCATTGAGGAAATAAATTAATTAAATGAGAAATACAAAGAAATTTTAAGTCACAAAGTCAAAATAACATTAGAGAAATATAAATTTTTGTCTTACTCAATAAGTCCCAAATACTTACATAGACTTAAAAATAAAACAAAAAGGCTGAATAAACAAAATCACATCAAAGAAATTTTCTCTACAAAGAAAAAGAAGAACGTCTCTAGTTTACCAGAAATATTAGATGAATTTAGAAATCACTTTCATAACATTAACCATAATAACATTAATATGGATTCTAAAGATAAAATAAAGAACGTTATAATTACAAACATGAACAAAAAACTTAATAAACAACAGACTAGATTAATAGATAAAAATATTTCATATACAGAGGTTATCACACAAATAAATAAACTTAAATCAAACAAAGCACCAGGTAATGATGGTATTATTCCTAAGATTTATAAAATCCTTCCTAAGAGTACTTGCTCATTAATACATAAGGTTTTCATTTCAGCTCAAAATGAGTTATCAATTCCCCCATCCTGGCAATACACATTTATTTCGCCAATTTTGGAACCCAATAAAGATCCAACTAGATGCACTTCATATAGACCTATTTCATTACTTAATGTTGACTATAAAATGTTCATGAATATATTTGCTGACAGATTAAAGACAATCATAACAAGTATAATAGATATAGATCAGACAGGCTTTATTATAAATAGAAATACTTTTGATAATATAAGGAGAACTTTAACTCTGATTGATTATGCAAACAGAGATTTGACACTCATCAGCCTTGATATAAGTTCAGCATTTGACTCAGTAGGTTGGGACTATTTGTTTATCTTATTGAAGTGTACAAATTTCTCTGATACATTTGTGAATTTAATTGAACATCTATATAAAGGAGCATTGGCTTACATTAAAATAGGAACATATGTCTCACAAAAAATACCCATATTAAAAGGTACAAAACAAGGGTGTCCACTTTCACCATTATTATTTACTTTAATAATGGAGCCTTGGGCTAATTTGATTAGAAACAGCAATGATATAGAAGGATTCGATATAGATGAAAATACAATATCTAAAATCCAACTTTTTGCAGATGATGTTCTAATTACATCAGCAGGAACAAATTCTTCTATGCGGTCATTATTTGACAAGATGACAGATTTCAAGAATATTTCTGGTTTGATATTTAATGAAGAAAAAACTAAAATATTACCAATATACTCAGGGAAAAATGTTCTCACTAATGATTTTCTCAAATACATACCCAATTCAGATCAAATAACTTATTTAGGCATAATATGAACTAAAGATATTAAATCTATTATACATAATAATTATAGTAATTGTCTTCATAATATACAAAATCATTTCAATAGCTGGAACAATATGTTTTTTACCATGGAAGAAAGACTCACAATTATTAAAATGATAATATTCCCGAAGATATTATACATAATACAATCAATAATACTCCCACCTACAAAAATAATAATTAAGAAATTAAATTCACAAATGTTAAATTTCTTATGGGCACCTAATAGACCTAGGATTGCATTAAAGAAACATACTAATAGTTGGACTCAAGGGGGCATATCATTTCCAGACTTTAATTTATATGCTATCTCTTCTATTATAAAAGTTATAACATTGCTAATAGATCAGTCATATGTTGCAAAATGGAAGGAATACTGGGAATTAATTAGCATGCACTTCACGAATATATCATTAATACACAAAAATACTATTATAAACAATCCCATGTTATGGTTACTAAAAGAGTTTTGTACCTCATCTATTACACCAAAATATATAGCTAGTTACCCATTAAATATTATTATTAGATATCGTAATTTTATATATATACATCCTAAGTATAAGGAATGGAATTTTATCTTATTTCCTATAATGTATACACAAGGTATTCTTTTATCATCCACCTCTGAAAGAACTCTTCTAGTCACAGAGAATAATTTAAAGTATTGGTATCAGATGCTGTCTGACAATAAAGTAAAAAATTTAGACTTCTTAAAGCAAGAATTTGATTTGAGAGAAACATGTTGGTTAGAGATTCAGACTCTTAGACAACATCTTATTAATAAACTGGATTTAATGTCTTTAACAGTTAAAGAATCTGTCCCAATTCTGATTGACTACTTGATATTAAATTTACAACATAGGGTTTCTGATAAAGGTAAGCTCTCACACATACATAAAATTATTAGAAATGAAACCTATTATAGTTCAGATAATTACTGGAATTATTTCATTTCCATTAATGGAGAATCTCCAAAACAACAAGATAAACAATATATATTGGAATCTGCTTATAAAACTACTTCTTCTATTAATTGGAGACTTTTTACCTGGAAATTTTTACATAGATCTTTCTATACACCATTAATGATGAATAAAATAAACAATAAAGACAACATATGTAAGAGATGTATTGTAGAAATAAATGCTGATTGGGCACATATGTTTTACGATTGTATAAAACTGAAGGAATATTGGATGTTAATCAAAGATTTTTTGCAGGCTCTTTTCACAGATAATTTCATAGTCTCTAAATCACTTATATTATTTAACACCCCTGTTCCTAAATGTGTTAAAAAAGTTAAGCTTCCTTTATTATGGTCAATTCTAGCTGTGGCTAGAAAAATAATAACCAGAAACTGGATTTCAGATACTCCTCCTTCATTTAATGAATTTAAAAATGTTATGATTGAAGTGTGTCATATGGAACTAATGACAATAAAGTCAAGAACCATTAGGAAAACACCTTACTATAATATATGGGATACCTTACAAAACTTGTTAAAACAGTCTTAGTTTCATTAGTAAGATGTTACAGTTTAATTAATTGATTTGATTTACAGTGGATGTCTTTGTAAATACTTTAGTTGTTTTATCAAATGTTATAATTGTTTATATGTTAACTGCTTGTATAAGATTGTTATAATATTTATTTTGTATGTTAAAACTAATAAACTTGTTTTTAAAAAAAAAGTAGGGGGTGAATTCAAAGACAATTTAACAACAGCTGAGAGGTTTTGTTTAAAAGAACTAGCAGCAACTGATGCTTACAGAATCATGAAACCAGACAAGGGGGGTGGGATGGTAGTGATGACTAAGGTGGACTACTTGAACAAAATGGCAGATATGCTAAACGATAGTGAAATATACAAGAAAGTTTCAAGATATGAGATGATTAGAGCACACACCAAGGTGGATTGGCAATAATATGATTACCTCATGGAGGGTGTGATAAATAAGGAGGAACATAATTATTTACTTGTAGAACATCCAAGCACACCTTCTATATTTGGTATACCGAAGATCCACAAAAATGTCAGCAACCCCCCGTTTAGACCCATAGTGTCAGCTAAGGGATCTAAATTAGAAGCCGTGGCTCACTACATAGATAAGAATTGTAAAGATATTTTAAAGAAATTACCTCACATTCTAAAGGACTCATGGCATTGCTTGGAGTTGGTAAAGGAAAAGTTACCTTCTATAAACCAAGACACCATTATGGTAACAATAGATATAATTAATTTGTTTTCAGTTATACCCCATGAACAGGGTTTGCAAATGTTTGAAGCAAGTCTAGAGGCTTTTAGTGACTTACACACTGTTAAGCGAAGATTAATAGTAGAAATGATGGAGATCATTTTAACAAATAATTACTTTTTGTTGGAGGGTGAATTTTTTAAACAAATTTTGGGTGTAGCCATGGGGGCAAGATGCGCGCCAATATACGCAAATTTAGTTTTGGCACAATGGGAAGTGCAATGGATATTTGTTAGTAGGTTTTGGTCTAAGATAACAGCATACTTAAGGTTTTTGGATGATATAATAATTTTTTGGAAAGGAAAAAAGGAAGAGATTATAGATTTTGTAACTTATTTGGAAACAACAACTAGCTTCTTAAGATTCACATACAAAATACACAAGGAGAGTTGTGAATATTTGGACATTAAATTTCAGATGAAGGATGAGGGGACAATAGAGTCGAATATTTATAGGAAAAAGACGTATTCAAATTCCTTTTTGCACTTCGATAGCTGTCACCCGTACTTTCAAAAAAAGAACCTAGTTAAGGGCCAAATGGTTAGACTATCAAGGATAATAAGCAATGATGTGGTATTCAATAACGAGGTAGACAAACTGATGGAAATGTTTCAAGATAGAGGCTACCCACAGTATTTATTAACTGAAATGAAGAAAGAAGTGATGGTCAAAAGGACCAAGAATTTCATATCAATTTTAAGGTTTGGAATAAATGTGGAAGTAAGTAAAAAAGAGAATAGGACTGAAGCATTAATACTACCATTTAATAAAAACACGGGAATAGTTTTTAATACAATAAAGGAAATATGGGACAGAATATTCAGCAAAAATTTGGATATTATGAATATTTTAGGTAAAGGTCCCAATATAACATATAGTAGGGGAAAGAACCTGATGGAATATTTTGAAAGTAACAACATTAATCAACCATATAGGAATTCAAGAATGAAGAAATGTGGGTTATGTAGAACTTGTAAGTTTATCAACGACTGTCCTTATGTTATGGTACTGAATTTCAATAGATCCATTAAATGTCCTGGACATGTCGATTGTAACACTAAGATGGTGGTATACCTAGCGACTTGTTTATCATGTTCAGCATTTTACATAGGCAAAACCATTAGGAAATTAAGAGAGCGTGTTATGGAACACACTAGGGATATTAAAAACAAGAAGGTAACTAGTTCTTTATATCTACACAGTACTAAATGTGAGGATTTTAAAACGTTTATATTTTTTGTAGTTGACAGGATCCCAAACAACATTAACAATGAGGGGGATGTGAACAATTTACTAGAAATGAAGGAATGTTTGTGGCAACTTAGACTTAATGCCAACAACATGCCAGGTATCAATGAACACATCTCCATTTCTAGTATATTAAAATACAAATCATATTGCACTTAATCTGTCAATGTATTATGGTTAGGTGGAGATTATGTAACTGATAAATGAAAAGACTCTGCCAACTAAACACTCGAACAGCCCAAATCAGATCCAAGGACTCGAACAAGGAAAATACCACAGCGTTAACGATGAATCCAATTTATTAAATATACACCATAAAAAAACAAGCAAGACTCTGTAGGACCATCTGTAACAGAGTCTTGCTTGTTTTTTTTATGGTGTATATTTAATAAATTGGATTCATCGTTAACGCTGTGGTATTTTCCTTGTTCGAGTCCTTGGATCTGATTTGGGCTGTTCGAGTGTTTAGGTGGAGATTATGTAGTCAACAACTACAATCTTTTATTATATTTAAAATATTTAACATATTTATATATTTTATGAAACAGTTTTGTAATACACATGTAGATGAATCTTGAACATTAAGACTTATTTATAATTTGATATAGGTTATTTGTATTTTTTGCAAAGTATTTTTTTAGGTTTTGAATAGTTAATTATGTAAGGGTCACTTACATGTGTTATTAAACAACAGTTTTTAGTATTTGTAATGAATTTTACATAATGAAATGAGGCGTTGTATGTTATGTAACTTTATGAATTGATTGCTAAGAATTTTAAAAGTAATTGAAGCAGTTATGTGATTGGACAAAGGTTAATGGTATGTGTATTTAATGAGAACAGTAATGGTGTATTTTCATCTCTGACGAAACCCACGGAATAGCTGGGTGAAAGCGCTTAGTTTGACATTCAATTTGGAATAAACAGTTTAACCGGTTTTGGATTACTTTGTTCACATATCCAGTAATGTTGACTGGTACTGCTGGATACTGTGTTTCGTGTACATACTGGCCAACCTTGTGTGCCACATATGCTTTGCGATACCTACGACTGACTCCTTTAGTGTACACAGAGTTGCATGTGACACCGGATGCTGGATATGGTGTGCTTAAGGCACTTTCAAGCGATTGTAAGCAGGTTTGCACAGAGGTTAACACTGCTGACTTCCGGTCACAATGTCCTATACGCAGTTAGTGTCTCCTTTGCTTGATCTGTGTCGACAGTGCTTCAATCCACCCAAACGCACTTGCACACACTTACTAGTGCTTACATATGCTTACTACTGCTTATATGTGCTTATGCCTGCTTATCGATGACTTATTCATTATGGTACTGACTCTTCTCATGTGCATTTCATGCAGTACTCCAGTTCACATTTAAATGTTATTTACTAGGCTATATAGCCATGATATATAAATAAATGTTCATATACAGCTTTCACATGGAAAATGGTATATGCTGCAGTGGGACTTGAGTCAGAAATGACTCCTCATTAGGTGGATGCTCTGACCACTGCACTACTGCTGTGCTGCTTCATTTGCTATAGCTTCCTTGTTATCCTCTTCAGCCTTTTATGCTGCTTTAACCATAGCTAAGTGATGGACACACTCGCGCACCTAAGGTTAGCTGTACTCAGAGTTTTAGGAGTAAATACAAGGTTACTTCTTTTTATTTTTATGTCCTGCTGCTGTTGTACACATGGTGGACTGTTGATGGGGATATGCGGACACCTATGAGTGGTCTCGCTCATTTATTTACATGTTCTGCTGTTCTACTTTGCAGGGTCATGTTTATTCTGAGGGCTCTGCTCTCAGACATGCCCCCTGCACTCGTCCGCACTCCATGTAGGATTAGGAGGTCAGATAGTGTGCCTTCATTAATATGCTTGGTGCGCTGCCATCCTCCTCCTACACTGCCGCTTCCGTGCAGCACTAGTCTAGTCCTGCACAGAAGATTAGTAAATCCGGGGGTAACACTAAAACTTAACAGCATGTTTGTCTTTAAAAACTAGTCAAACATGTAAGACACACTGGAAAAGCACTATACTTCATAATGCAACTATTTATTAAGTCCAAAATGTGTCAGTTTTGTCTCATTTCCTGTTAGAGATTTCATTAGAATACATCTTAATTGAAAAAACAAGTTTTTAAGACAATCACTTCCTTGTCACATGATCAGATGCAGACAATCCATTCCATCTCATCACAAACCATACTGCACCTCATAAAGAGCTTTCATCCTGACCAGGATTTTATTGTTGTGCTTGCATTTATATTTCTTTTTTTCTTTTTTTGTACTTTGTTGGAGCTTTTCTCTTCTGGCCTCCATTAAAAGTTTTTTTCTTCCAACTACTCAGAGTAGAGTAGAATGAAGAGTAGAATGAAGACAAATGTAATGCATAATATTAAAAGAGATATAGGGTATAGCAGAAAATATTCCATTCTGCAAGTAGAAAATAAAGCTAGAGGCTGGCATTGATTAAACAGTCCCCTGGATTCAGCAAGCCCTGCAAGATGTGCAGGAACAGTCCAGGAGCTCCAGGAGGCAATATGTCCACTGTGCGATCCAGGAATAAGCTGCAGGGATGTGCACGAGTGCTCCTGCACTATTCCTGCACGGCCGCAGCTCCTGTATGCAAATTACCCCATTTGCAGGTGAAAACCATCCAAATGAGGTGAATTTGTGATCCAGGAAGCTGTCAGCTGACCGTGCAGGACTAGTGTAATCTGTAGAAATGTACTCGGTTAGTAACCGAGTACATTTCTACAAACTACATAACGGAGCCATGACAGCTCAAAGTAAAGGGTGTATATAATGTGTAAAGCATGCCAGTGGCCAAATATATGGCCATTGGCATGGAAAACAGCTTAAAAAAAACCTAACTTTTATTTTTTTAGCTGATTTTGGCTATTGAAGCGTAGGGCAGCGGCGTGCAAATGGGATCAGGAGAAAAATAAAATAAAAATCTGAAATATGCATTCTAACCAAAATCACTATTTTGCCATTATACTCAATGGCAGGCAGAAGACAACATGGCCAGTGAATAGTGGTTGCTAAGGGGGCAGGCTCAGTGTGGGACCTGTAACTATGCATCAGCAGGCAATCCTATGCAAATGAGGGGAATGATACTGAATCCCAGATTTTCCCCTCAGTGCTAGTCAGCACCCAACACTGTAAGTGCAGGAATAGCTTGGTGCAAGCTTAGGAGTTAGCTGACATCATGGGGGGGTGGTGTCAGGCATATTGTAAGTGGATTGGAGCTCTGTAACTCGGGTTTGCCCTTAGCTTGACAGAGCTAACCAAGGGTGTGTTTCTGAGGCTGCCTAGCACTTTTACATTGTCTAAGCATGTGTGCGTGGCGTGCACTGGGTTTTAAAGGGGGAAAAAAGTAAACCAGGAAATAGCAGCTCTGTGCACATTTGAGCACTAAGTTTATGTGGTGTGCCCCCGGGCTTAAACGGGAAGGCAACGGGAAGGGGAAAATAGTAGTAGGAAGGTAATCAAAGAGAAGTAGCATCGCTGGCAGGTGAAATGTATCAGAATCAGCCAATTACACAGGCAGCAGACCAGCCCAGCCCAGAACACTACTATAAACTATGCAAACACCTCTCCCTCTGGTTTTTCCCACATACTCTACACCATCGGTGAACACAAGCGGGGAAATTTTAACAAACAAAAACAACAAAATGATAGGGGCTGTAGTAGCTATCATAAATCAACATGTGGAAGAGGCTGATGGTGGTGAGGATGAGAATGCTGTCGACCAACCCACAGTGAGGAGACAGAGAAGACTGTACAGATCCAGGGTAACCTACCAGGGGCTACATGAGCTGGAGATAGTGGAGCGCTATAGGGTGGACAGGGACCTCCTACAGAAAATTGTTAAGCTGTGACGGCCACGCCTGACACACAGAACTAAAAGAGGGGAGCCCATCCCAGTGGATACCAAGGTATGTGTAGGCCTAAGAATACTAGCCAGAGATACCTTCCAAAGGCCAGCTGGGGATAGCATGGGGATCTCACAGGCATCAGCATCCAGGGTACTCCACCAGTTCCTGGATGTCATGTCAGCATATGCCGGTGATCACATATATGTCCCAACACCCATGAGGCATTGGACAGCAATATGCATCTCTTCCACCAAATAGCAGAATACCCTGAGGTCATGGGTGCTATACACTGCATGCATGTATGCATTAAAACACCATCCAGTGGGTGGGGTAGGGTCTACATCAACCACAAGGGCTTCCCCTCCATCAACTGCTAGGTCATGTGCAATGCCCAGGGCATTATATTGAAAGTGTGTACTAGCTGCCCTGGAAGCTATCACAATTCCCTCATCTGGCATCTGACACAGCTGTACCAGAGATTTGCCAATGGGGATATCCCTTATGGTCACCTAGTGGGGGGTGCTGGTTATGCACTGGAGCCATGGCTGATGACATTCATCAGAAATGCACACACACCCGAACTCGACAAGCCACGTTACTTCGCAAGAGATGGCTTGCACGTGTCACCCTTCGGCTTTCAAATACTGGCCAAGGCTCTTGCCGCCCCCATAGTGCCATTTTTAGCCAAGGCTCAAAAGGCAAACCCATCACCATAAATAGCACAAATAACCAAAAACTGAGGGTAATGCTACTCAATGCCAGAAGTCTAAACCTCAAAATGCATGCACTCGAGGCACTCCTCAGAATGGAGAACATCGACATCTGTGCAGTAACAGAAACCTGGTTTAAGGCTCCTGAGAGCACCCCAGCACTACTAGGCTATAACTCATACCATACTTTTCAGCCACAGAACCAGGACCGAAACTCAAAAGGTGGAAGTGTATCCATATTCATCAAGGATACCCACACCTCCAGGTTACTGGAGCAGCACAATGCATCAGAGATCATCCATGTGCAACTAACAATGGGCAAAACTGGAATCCAAATTGTAGCTTGCTACAGATCACCCACCATGGCCCAGGACCCCCATTCCGCATTTCTGGAGACACTTGGAAATATGAAGGTCCTACCAACCAGCCTAATACTGGATGATTTCAATTACCCAAACATAAACTGGGAGAACTACTCAAGTACTAACTCCTTTGCCCAATGCTTCCTAGAATTTATAAACTCGAGTGCCCTGGATCAACTGGTCAACACCCCCACCAGAGGGAACAACATATTGGACCTGGTCATCACCAAGATGGGCAACCGGTGTTCCACACCTGAAGTCAATCCCTCACTGGTTAGATCAGACCATAGACTAATCACTCTGGATATCCACATTTCACCCCACCCCCAGTCAAGAAAACCACCATGAAAAACTTTTCAAAAGCAAACTTCACGTTACTTAAGACCGAGGTGGAAAGATTCATAGCACCCATGCTAAAGGACAATGCTGTCCATGCTGCTGAAACCTTTACAAAGGCACTCTATGAGCATCTGCAGGAATGCATGGATCATGCTATCCAAAGTAAAACCAAGTCTCACTCCTCCAAGAAAAGGAAACCAGTCTGGTAGACCCCTGCCATAAACAAGCTATACAACAAAAGGAGGAAACAAGTACAGAAAAGAGTAAAATCCCTTAAAGGAAAGACATCCCTGATCAGTATCAGCAAGAAACTATGATCCCTCATTAAATCATCCAAGGCTAGTTTCAAAAGAAAAATTGCTAATGACTCCAAAGATAACCACAAAGCATTATTTAGCTATGTCAAGAACCTAAGTGGAAACTCTCAGATCTGCTCTGAGTTAGTGCAGAATGGCACAAAATACAATGAACCAACTGATATTGCCAACATTCTGGCAGACAGGTTTAGTGCAAACTTCACCCCCCTCTCACCCCCTAAAGGGCCCATAGCCATACCAGAAGAATGTAGAGCCCCATCAATCACCAACACACAGGTTAAAACAGCCCTATCCAAAGCCAAAAACACAGTTTCAATGGGACCGGACGGTGTCCCAGGCTGTGTCTTACAATAGCTCCAAAATGAAATAACCCCTCACCTAAACACACTGTTCAAACTCAGCCTCTCTACAGGCTACGTACCCACAGAGTGGTGCACAGCAACAGTTATCCTGCGCCACAAAGGTGGAGCCACAACGGACCCTGAGAACTATCACCCTATAAGCCTGACTAGCCTGGTCTGCAGGGCTATGGAACGCATCATCATGGAACTCATTAACAGAGACAATGGGAACCTCCAAACCTTGGACCCTACCCAGTTTGGCTTTGTTAAGGGCAGATCATGCCTCCTAAACCTGATGGACTTCTTTGAGATGGTTACCAAGGCATTAGGCGAGGGAAAGGAGGTCCACACAGCCTACCTAGACCTTGCAAAGGCTTTCAACATCATTCCCCATTCTAGTATTATAGACAAGCTCACCAGCTTGAACATAAACTCCTACGTCATGAGATGGGTTGCTAACTGACTCATGGATAGAACCTACATGGTGAGAGTTGCAGGCTCTACGTCTGACTCTAACTGATTACAAGTGGCATCCCCCAGGGCTCAGTCCTAGGACCCCTCCTGTTCAGTATATACTTCTCAGAGGTACAGGCAAGCATAGGAGGACTATGGCTGACCAGGTTCGCAGATGACTGCAAACTAGGGACCATAACTGACTCTCCGGCTGATACAGACACCCTCCAGATGGGTTTCACTGAGACAGATATCTGGTGTCAAAATCATGGCCTCAGTCTAAATGCCACAAAGTGCATAGTCATCCCCTTTGGAAAAAACAAAGTACCCACAAACTACAACATAGGTGATAGTCCCCTAAATACAGAAAATGTAATAAGGGATCTGGGGACTCAAGTAGATAGTAATATCTCCTTTGCTAATCATATTGCCAAGGTGGTTAGAAAATCCTTCTATGTGGCCCACCTAATCACAAAAGGGTTCGCATCTCGAACAAAAGAGGTTATTGTGCCTGTCTACTCATCACTCATTAGACCCATCATAGAATACAATGCCCCATTTGAGATGTACCTTACAAGACACCTGCAACAGCTGGAAAGACCACAAAAGTACCTCACCAAGAAGATTACTGGCTTCAAACAGTTGCCCTATGCAGCCCGACTCAAGAAACTCCAGCTGTACTCAGTTGCATACCACTTACTCAGAGGTGATCTCTGCCTGACATACAAGGCCATGTCCAACCCAGAATTGATGGACATGCTCGACCTAAAAAAAAAACAAATCCCTGAGAGTCACATGCTCTAGAGATATAAACCTCACCACAACGATAAATAGAACATGCTGGTGGGATAGATTCCTATCCCAGAAACTCTCCATGCTTTGGAACAGGATTCCAATATACATCAGGCAGAGCCCCTCACGGACACTCTTCAAGAGAAACCTTGACGGGTGGATGGGAAACAGAATATTTATGCCGAGGATCACTGCAGTGGCTCTGCTGGACAGTGGCTCAGGGAACTAATGGCTCTGCTGGACAGAGGCACAGGGAACTAATCTAAGGGGGTGGCAAAAGCCAACACATTCTGGTTAGGCTTATAAATGCCCTTGGGCAGATAGCCTAGTACTTTCCTATAAACCTAAGAACTCTATAATAAGGCAAATTCACAGACTAGAATTATAATAGAGCATGTGTTTGGGATTTTCAAGTCACAATTCACATGCCTGGACACATCCGGTGAAGCCTTGCAGTATTCACCAGCTACACATACTCAAATTGTCATCATATGTGCCATACTACACAATATGATCCTGCAGAAATAGCTGCAGCAGGAACAGCATGGGGCAAGGCCACAGAGCCCCCCACCATTGCCAAGACCTGCACAGGCACAGACTGACTCAGAGGAGGAACAAGCTGAGCCTGCCCCAGTAGGCAGAAGGAGGCGTTCCCAGTATGCCTTGGCCTTGGCAAAGAGGCAACACATAGCACATACACTGACACAGTAGGGACCCAGGGAATGACTCCCCTATCTGGCTCGCACATACAGTAAACGGGATGCCAAACATGACACTTCCTGTGCTCAACCATGTATAGGGAGTGTACAATGTGCATCTGACATAGGCAGCCCTCCAGCACCATCCTCAATACAGGCACACCCTCAAGGTAAGTCACTCTCCTTACCAATTGCCGAATGGAGTAGTATGTGTTGTTACTTGTATCTATGGTATGTATATGAGCATGCAAGGGAATCAGGTGGCTGAATGGGGTGCCACAAGATAGTAGACACCTATAGTGGCAGCATGAGATCTGTAACAAATTCTGCTGTAACCATAGTAGCCAGTAAAAACACATGGTGACAAAACCCACTGCAGGAAATGTGCTGGGCCACGTGTGTCCATATGACACACACATGCCAGTCAGGGAGGTTCACATACCCAACAACAGTCTCAGCCAGCAGGGCAGGTGTAGACAAACACAAACAAAGGCTGTGCTAAGGCCTTTGAATTATGGCTATGGGTAACCTCCCCCCCAGGCCTACACATACAGACTACATCTGGTCAGGCAGTGGGATGTTAGTTCTGAAGGGTAAGAAGTCAGAAACTGATATGTAGTTCAATCAAACCTAAGACCTGTAATACACTGATATGCCTCTAGTCAGCATGACAGGTTAGAATACAGAATGAAATGGAGTACCTGACATACCAGTACAGTTATAGCAAATGTGTACAAGTGTCAGGTGTGCCCCCCTAATCCTATGTAGAAATGTAGTAACAGTCTGGTGTGCTCCCCCAATCTGATGTAGACATGTTGTAACAGTCAGGTGTGCCCCCCCAATCCTATGTAGAAATGTAGAAACAGTCAGGTATTCCCCCCAATCCTATGTAGAAATGTAGAAACAGTCAGATGTGTGCCCCAATCCTATGTAGAAATGTAGAAACAGTCAGGTGTGCCCCTAAATCCTATGTAGAAATGTAGAAACAATCAGGTGTGCCCCCCCAATCCTATGTAGAAGTGTAGAAACAGTCAGGTGTGCCCCCCCCCAATCCTATGTAGAAATGTAGAAACATTCAGGTGTTCCCTCCTCAATCCTATGTAGAAATGTAGAAACAGTCAGGTGTGCCCCCAATACTATGTAGAAATGTAGTAAGAGGCAGGTGTGCCTCCCCCAATCTGATGTAGAAATGTAGTAACATGTATGTGTAGATATAATACCAGTGGAGCGCAGATGACTTGAGGTGGCCAAGGTAGCAGGAAAGATTGTAGCATTTGCACAATATGCAGGTGTGTGTGTTAGGATGGTGTGTGTTTCATATTGTGTGAGAGTGGTCAGTATGTATGCATGGTGAGGTTTGACCTGGCCATTGCCCAGTACTGCCGATAACAGGGCCAGGTTCTCACAACTGCAGTGCCAAACACAATGCTCCCCAGTATAACACATCCTAGCAGTAAGCCATTGTAAATGTATGGAAGTAATATGTGTCACCATCTGAAAGATGGACATGGCATGGCTGTTAGGCCAGACATACAAGCAGTACACAGGGGAACATACCCCAGACAGACAGTGTATAATGTGTAACCATGAAACGGACACACCCTTGGAATTATACATACAGGTTTTCATCACATTATCTGGGCTTGTAGTAGGGAAAACTGATGTCATCTGGCCAAACACTCGTAAATCACAAAGGTCATAGGAATGATGTATTGAGAAACAGCTGATGTCCCTGCACAAGCCAGCATAAGTGGAATGTCCCATGCATATCTGTGAGTTAGATCTAACAACTCAAATTAACATCCAGATACCCAGAAAAGGGAAAATAAACCAAAAGAATCAACAGTTTTATCAAGATTGCAGAGGATTAACTTGAACTGAAGAGAGAGACAAGGAAAGGAAGCCGTGTGCTCAGAGCATCTTACACACTCATCTTTATATATAAATCAAGTCGCTATACTTTCACCAAATTTCAAAAGAAGATAAAAATATGGACATTACAACAACTAAAACTAAACTCTCTTGAGTTATTATCACCAGAAAAAGATCTAAACTCTAAAACACAGAAAATAGCAAAGCAACAAGACACTGCAAAATCTGGGAATAAAAATAAAACAGACCAACTGGCAAACATGGATGATATAAAAGCAGCTTTACTACCTATCCAGGAGGCAATTAAAGAGCTGTCTACTCAACTACAAACTTTTGGAACTTCCTTCAGCCAAATCTTGGAAAGAATGGCAATTCTGAAGCCAAAATCGTGAAAAATGAGGAAAAAATATCCCTACTATCTAAGAAGTCTGAATCACATGACGCAGACATACAAACCATGCAGGCAAAAATTATCGATCTGGAGGCGAGATCCAGAAGGAATAATATAATCATAAGAGGTATGCCAGAAAATATACAACACAATGATCTGATAACTTCTATCATTCATGTATTTGCAGCTCTACTCAACAACCAAAAAACAGCCCATCAAATAATAATTGTGAGAGCACACAGAGCCCTGAGAGAATTTCAAACTTCAAATACGCCAAGACCTATTTATGTCAAACTATTGAACTTTCAAGATGTTAATAAAATATTATCATCTGTAAAGAAAAATGGGGGATCTATAATATGGAACAATAACAAAATCTCCCTAACCCAGGATCTGCCTCTTCAAGTTAGACAAGCCAGACAGCTCTTATCCCCTTATTGCAAATTTTTGATAGACAGAAAGCAAAAATTTCAAATGAAGTATCCAAATACATTAATATTTTATGTGGATGGGATTAAATATTCAGTCGCTAACAGTAGAGAGGCAAAATCTACCTTTATGACTGTTTTCAAAAAAATTCCCACCTTGGACAAATAACTACACTCTCTGATGGGTCTTACAAAGCTTCTGAGTTTGGATACATGTCATATCAACAACCGAGGACTTACTTTTACCTTAGTTTGCTTCTCCCATCCACCAGGCCCCAGTTTAGGAGTGGCGCGGCCCTAATTTTCATCCTACAAGTCACGAGAGCCCCTTCAGGAAGTTCACATCATCGGTGACAAGTTGGCTTTCCCACGGGAGGAACTGAAGACTGATTTGCGGCTCTTGAGGCCGTTTTAATGAGGTGGAACTTCCAGAAGTCCATCGATAAGGTAAATCCCCCTTCGAGAAGCTAGGCAATCGGCTTAGCTGTTCAGAAGAATGGACAGAAGAGAAAAGGAACTGCAAATAAAAGAAAAAGTAAATCTATGTGGAGAAATCCATTAAAATGTATTAGCATTGTTAAATCACATATTCTGTTGCCACATATAGGGTTGTATAGTGCTTATAAATGTCATCAAGCATATTTAAAGTCACCAACTGCACATCATAATAGAGAAGCCAAAACATAAGATCTAATACCTGATTTGAAAACCATATGTTTATGTTTATTAAAACAAAAGCATATGTACTAGAGTGAACACACCCTAAAGTTTATAAACATAATGTCTAATATCTTTTATTTTAAACTTAATGTATTTAGTTCTAACCCTTTTAACTCTTGCTCAGACCTACGATGATAGCCTACAAAAGGTGTGGTCCCTTATACAAAACCTTAGGTGTTCAAAACGGCAAGTTTAGATATCTCCCTGGCTTGCTGTAATACTCAAACTAGCACTGGGTCCAATAATATACATAAAAGCGCTAGCATATCATGACTACGTCGAGACTTTAAGTTTAGGGGTCAGGCGATCTTCTGAAGATAATGATGTAGATATTCCAAGGTGGAATATATTTATAATAATGGGATAAGTGGATATCAATAAAAACATATTAAGAGCATCTGAATAATCAGCTTAAAAATGGACTACTGGTTTGAGGAAAATGTAGTCAACATTTTACACTCAAAACTGTAAAGAAAATACACATGCACAAAAAAATTAAACATTAGACTAAAAAACAATGCTCACCATTATCCACTCTACAACTTACCCTATTGAATAAATGTTATTGGGACACAAAAGCACTTAGTAATAGTGCACTAAAACACTTATGGATTTCAACACAGCTCACATAAGGGTGGCGATAAAGGAAAAGTCCATCATAAGGTAATAAGGGCATTACAAAGATTAGAATAAAGTGAGGTTCTTTTCTTTTGTTTATAACAGAGCCTACACTCTTATATACCATCAATTACTAAACACTGCTTGTGTAAACCTATTTGAAGTGACCTTATAATTGTCTGACCAAAGTTTGGTGATTATACGCATGTAGGTATATAAACTTAAATTGGTTTTATGGTGATATGGCTTTCTCTAAGAGGCATCAGAATAAAATGTGTAAATAGAATAGTTGATGAAAACTGAATTTGGGGTAGTAGAGGACGTGCCAAGATCTAACTGTTTTACATGGGGCCATTCAAGTTTTAAACATGACGGGACGAGGGCATTATATCTGGTGGGAGCATTGAGTACAAATTCTTTTAAATTTAGAATTTGAATATTCCCACATTACAAGGTAAGTAATAACTAGAGACAGCAGTCCTTGACTTAGGGGAAGA
Organism: Protopterus annectens; assembly: GCF_019279795.1. Classification (NCBI taxonomy): domain Eukaryota; kingdom Metazoa; phylum Chordata; order Ceratodontiformes; family Protopteridae; genus Protopterus; species Protopterus annectens. The sequence continues at coordinate 82,694,610 of NC_056734.1, read as the reverse complement.
AGAACCACACACAAACTAAGATTAGAAGAGTAAGGAAGGTACTCTATAAACATGGTTAACAAAATAACCTTGAAACATTAGTTAAATAGTTGATAAATGTGTTAATAATAATAGAAACAAGTTTATTAAAGTGAAGCGCCCTGCTTCTAGTTAAGATCAGATCTGGCGAAAATGGTTTACTCAAACTTTGACATCTCATATTAAATCTCAGAAGAGGAGACTTGGATTTTTAAGCTGTGTTTGTTAGGGAATGAGTGGCATAGACTTTGTACAAATAGGTGTAGGTCTTTCAGGGCCATTAAACTTTTTTTTACCTTTTAAATACTAACACTCAAGTTATATATATATATATATATATATATATATATATATATATATATATATATATATATATATATATATATATATATATATATATATATATATATGTATATATATATATATATATACATATACTAATAGTGCAAACAATTAAAAAGACTACATTGAGTCAGGTCCTGTTTAATTCCTGGTCCAGAAGACTACTGGGTAGGCACAGGGAAGGGAAGGGAATGAAATAATGCTTTCACAACATGCTTTTGATAAAAGTAAATGCAGCCCAATACATGTACAAAAAATTTCAAGACTACTTACACAAAAGAAAAGCTTCATAAATGTGGGAAATAGATTCATGGAACATTAAAGGGCTCCAAAACATTAAAAAAAGGAAACTGTTTTTCCATCTAGCTTTGAAGGCGAGGGCAAGTTGCATACTAATTCAAGAAACACACCTAACTATTGTGCAATGGTCAGAAATAAAAAAGAAAAAAATGGATAAGAGAAGTCATAGCCTCTGAGGGCAAAACCAATAGTGCAGGAGTGGCCATAATCATTAAAGATCAGTACCAAGATAAAATTATAGAAACCAAAACAGGCAAAGAAGGTAGATGGTGCTATGTAATCCTGTCAACTCCTGCTTATAATAGGCTGATTCTACTTCTTAATTTATATGCACCCTGTAACAATCAGCACTCTTTCTTCACTTCATTGTACCCTATCTTAAATCAATTCAAAAACCATTACATGATCATAGGGGGTGACTGGAATGCATACCAAAACCCCAAAAAAGATAAATCTAGCCCACAGACATCATACAACAAACAAGCAATGTTAACATTAAATGAACTTAAATATAACTTTAATCTATATGATTCTTTCAAATATGGTAGCAACCCAAATAATCCAAGTAACTTTACATTTTACTCCAATTGCCATAAAATGTGGTCAAGAACTGACTTTTTCCTAATATCAGAATGCTGACAAACCTTGACCTCACAATATTTGTACATACCCATTTCCTATCTGATCACTCTAAAATTACCTAGAATATTACTAAGACCACCAAAAATAATTCACCACAGAAGGGCTATAATTGGTCGCTAAACCCCAATCTTTTAAACAAAAAGGAAATAATTCAGGAAGTCCAAGATATCCTTAAAATGTCCCTAGCCAATTTAGCAAAACAAAAACACCCTCCTGATATTGAATGGGTGACAACTAAAGCTCAGATAAGAGGTATTTTTCTTCAAAAAGCGTCTTATTATAAGAGAATCCAAATCAAAGAAGAACAGCAACTGGAGGCTAAAAGTAAATCATTAGAACAGGATTTAATCAAAAACTACAACACCCAAACTGAAACAGAACTATTGAAATGTCAGAAAGACCTTTTCTTGATTCACAACAATAATCTATCATTTCAAGAAACTAAATTACTTGGAAAATATGCCAACCATATACAAACACCATCATGAGCTCTTGCAATGATTATTAATCCGTCTAAAACACCCTCTCAAATATCTGAAATAATCTATAAGAATAAAAGCTACACAAAAACTGAGGATATTATTAACACTTTCAAAGCTATATACTCACAAATTTATGGAGAACAAAAACATCTACTCATGGATGAAAAAAGTAGAGACTTCCTACAAAAACGTAATTTTCCAAAAATTGATGAGAAACAACAAAAAGAATTGATAAAACCAATAACCTTTGATGAAATAGTTAAAAAGTTAAAACCTCATAAATCTCCCAGCCCTGATGGCCTCACAGTGGAGTTTTATAAAACATTTTACAGTATCATTGCACAAATTTTAGCTCACACACTAAACTATATTATATACAATAAAATTAATGATATACACTTTAATGCTTCCGAAATGATTTTCATACCTAAAGAAAAAGCTGATCCACGGAATCCAGACAACTACAGACCCATATCATTACTCAATATTGACACCAAAATTCTTATATCTATTCTGGCCATTAGATTGAAAAAAAATAACGGACATAATCATTTTGAGTGAACAATCTGGTTTCTTAACATCTAGGCAAACCAGTGACAATACACTAACACTACACACGCTAATTTCTTATGCTATTCAAAATAACCTAAACATATACGCACTCATTATAGATGCTCATAAGGCCTTTGACAGAGTTAACACAAAATTCATATTCCAAATCTTACCCTACTTTAATATACCCCAAAAATTTATCCTAACCGTACAAACACAATACAAGAATCCTTATACAACATTATATATAAATAAACGGTGGTCTAATAGAATTCAAATCAGCAATGGAACTCGACAAGGTTGTTCTTTATCTCTCCTATTGTTCTTATTGTTATTTAGAACCTCTATTAAATATCAAACAAAATATGTATCATAATGTTCCAATAACATATAACACAAAAATTTCCCTGTCAGCCTTTGCTGATGATCTTAACATATATTGTACAACACCAATCACAGACACCGAGAAAATACTATCTGTTATCGAAGACTTCACTTCAATATCAAACTATAAAATAAACCTTAAAAAAAACAGCATATTTCCGCTAAAAACTCCAAAACCTTTTTCACTTCTACCTCTGATGGGTCAAGTAAAATCTGAAGAAAAACTTAAATATTTGGGAGTTATATTCTCTACAGAAAATAAAAATTTTTATCTTAATAATATTAAACAAAAGTGGGATCACATCCTACTCGATCTAAAAAGAAGGAAAAATCTGAAATTAGCACTGTTAGCAAAAGTCTCAATTATCAAAATGAACATTTTGCCCAGACTATTATACATCTTTATGTCTTCCAAGCTTTCAATACATAAGAAATTCTTTAAGCAAATCCACACTGAATTTGCTAAATGTTTATGGGAACCTAAAAAATGTAGAATCTCATACGACAAACTGATGACACCGAAAAACAAAGGTGAGTTAGATCTTCCAAATTTTGAATATTACTACCTAACTATAAACGCAAATAGAACTTTAAGAATTGCAAACTATAATACACTAGAGAATAGGTGGTCCCCACATTGAGTAAAACTAGGCTTTAACCATACTCAAAGTCTAAATATAATTCCCAAATCACTACCTTTCTTAAATAGCAAAAATATGAAAGCATATAACTTAATGGAACCCCTTAAAAACTCCATAACACTAACACAGAATCTTTTTAAGGCAATGGATCTTCTTCAACCTATGATGGTTATACAACCTATTCACAAAAACTCTAACTTGAAATTCAATAACCAGCTAATAGATCTGAAAAGATTTCCACTTATAATTAATATAACACTACAACATATATACCCATATTTAGACTGTACAACTCATGAAATAAGAATCCATTTGGGCCTTCCTAAAGCTTACCTGGCGATATTGAAACATTAAGGAAATGGGTATAAGTTACTTTCATGATAGCACCATAAATAAAAAAGATCTAAGGAAATGTAACTTACTATGGCAAACACTTCTATAAAGAAGTAAATATATAACATGCTCATACAAATTAATAAAAGACCTGAAATTCCAAGAACATATACTCATATCTAACTATAGGAAAGCTAAAACACCATCGATAGAGAACCATAGAATAATGCAAGCAATCAACTTAACCATAAAATCTATATCACTGCAAAAACTAGCATTTACTCAAATCATGATTTACAATAATGTGTATTACACATGCCTTAGACTGCATAAAATTAACCCTAGAAACTCTCAAACTTGCCCGCATTGTAAAGACAAAACTGCTGACCTTCTGCACGTGTTCTGGAGCTGTAAATGTGTTTTCAAATTATGGAACTCATTGAAAGTACAACTACAAAAAATGGGATATCAGACATCAACGCTCACTTGGGAATTCACGATTTTGCATATACCACCAAACAATCTATCGAAAAAACAAACAAACACTCTTATTAATATTTTCCTATTGATGAAGCTTTACATAGCAACCAACTGGCTAACACCATCTAAAACCTCATGGAACAACTTTAGGACCTTAGCGATAAGATATATATTAGCCCACAAATACATATTAAACAAACATAACCAAAAGCATAATAGTTTGAAATTGTGGGAACACATTTTCAATATTATACTTGCATAAATCATTGAAGTTGGAGTACATTGATAACATACACAATAAGATGCACAACAATATCTAGCAGTATACTTAAAGGAGGGTAATCACCTGGAAGAAATAATGTGTTACCTGTCTGTATATCAATAATGTATGAAAGCCTTCATGTAAATAGTGTAAATATGTTTTAAGTATATTGATGTTATACCATCTGTAGTTTACCTGTGATTATTCTTGTGAAGCAATGTATTATGAAAAAGAAAAACAATAAAGAAATATTTAAAAAAATGCCCTACTTTGGCAAGCCTGCTGATGTCATTCACTTTGAAATACACCTTTGGGGAAGGGTTAGTCCAATAATCTCTGTGGCGCGTCCTATAACTGTGGAACGTTGTAGCATGAAAAATTGTTACTTAGGAGTTCTAATCCCAGACATGGCAGGTGTATGTGTGTTTGTCTGTGTAGGGAATCAATGCTTTCTAGGTTAGTCCCACTCACCACAATTCAAATGCCCTACTTTGGCAAACCTGCAGATGTCAATTACTTTGAAATACACCTTTGGGAAAGGGGTAACCCAGTAATCTCTGTGGTGCATCCTATAACTGTGCAATGCTGTAGTGTGATAAACTAGTTAGGTAGGAGTTCTATTCCCAGACATGGCAAGTGTGGATGTTTGTCTGTGTAGGGAGCAATGCTTTTGAGGCCATTCACAGTCAATACAACCTCCATTGCCCTTGTTTGGCAATCCTGCTGATGTCATTCACAGTGAAATACACCTTTGGGGAAGGAGTAGTCCAATAATCTCCATGGTGCATCCTATAACAGTATAATGCTGTAGTGTGATATAGTAATTTGGTAGGGGATCTATACCCAGACATGGCAAGTGTGGATGTTTTGTCTGTGTGTGTGTTCATTTGTCTGTGTAGGGAGCAATGCCTTTGAGGCAATACAACCTCCACTGTCCTTCTTTGGCAAGCCTGCTGATGTCATTCACCTTGAACTACACCTTTGGGAAAAGAGTAGTCCAATAATCTCTGTGGTGCGTCCTATAATAGCGTAATGCTGTAGTGTGATGTAGTCATTTGGTAGGGGTTCTATTCCCAAACATGCTTGTCTGTGTAGGGAGCAATGCATTTGAGGCCATTCACAGTCAATACAACCTCCATTGTCCCTCTTTGGCAAGCCTGCTGATGTCATTCCCAGTGAAATACACATTTGGGGAAGGAGTAGTCCAGTAATCTCTGTGGCACGTCCTATAACTGCGTAATGCTGTAGTGTGATAAACTAGTTTGTGTGTGTGTCTATATTTGTTATTTTTATCCTCTGTGGAGGTGGCTGTGAGTGTGTAACAACTGGACTCATTGTGGAGCGGGTTTTGCAAATTTCTTATATGGTTGGCCTATTATATGTCACAATGTCCACCTTACAAGGATAACAGATGTCAGATAGCCAAGAGGCTGAGTTGTCAATTCATACCCCTACATGTGACATCAAGGCCTGGTGAACAAACTAAGCAACCCTTGTATTACCCAGAGAACACTCTCAACCCATGTCTCATACACAAACACACTTGCCTAGGCAACAACCACTTTGTTGGTAGTAGCCTGCGTATTCCCCATAGATAGTAACCATAGTGTGATTGCAATAGACTACAGAGGCATGACACCCTGTCCCATCACTACAATAGGCACATAATTGCATACATTGCAGCTTCACTATGTTCCCCACTGGATGCCTACAACAACTGTGGTGCCATCAAATGTGACCCACAAAGGACATACCATGCCTTAAACACATGCCCTGTATAGACAGATGCCACTGACACCAGGGAATACCTGTATCATACCGTCAATGTAGGTGCAGGGTCAACCTGGTGTCCATTACCAGTTTCTGCCACATGAGGTCAGGACTGGCACATCTGATGATAACAATCTGTGTACACAACATGGGCCAGACACCACAGGTACAGTTCCACATGTCAATGAACATGCATGTGGTACGTGGGCACATCCCAGACACTGTCCATGTCATGGACTATAGAACATACATGGCAAGCATTGCACAGCACTGGCCACACACAATAGTAACCCAGGTGAGTGGATGGTGAATACAATATCCACCTGGGTGGGCCAATCCAGACACTATACCCTTGAGCCACACTGCAGACCATTGTCATATGGCCTGATGCCAAGGTATACCCTTCACCTAGCCTTGTACAGCCTTCTGGTACAGTCAACCACTACACACCTGTGAAAAAATGCACCCATGCATG